>NC_067399.1:468717227-468887227 GCF_016432865.1 Antechinus flavipes | reverse complement strand
TAAGTATAATAGTTTCTTAATTTTTTTTGTCTAGTGAACCTGCCCAGCAGCCTACTAAAGCTTATTAACTGTCACTGAAAATAATATTTTCAAATACATAGGATTATAAGAAATAAATTATTTTGAAAAAATGGTAGTCCAAACATTTTTTAAAAATAAGTTCATGGACTTCAGAATAAGAAACTGCTGATCTAGGCTAATCCCTTCATTTTACAGAAAAAAAAACTAAAGTCCAGAGAGGTAAAAGTACTTGTCCTAGATCACAAAGGTAAAGAAGTAGAATTAGTATCTGAACCTAGGTTTTCTGGTATCAAAACTATACTACTTTAGGACCACCAGATTTAGAAACATAGAGTCCTTAAATATAACTTAGTTCAATGCCTTCATTACACAAAGAAACAAAGGCATAGAGGTTAAGTGGCTTGCCCAAGATCACATAAATCAGTAGTAGAACTAACATTAAATCAAGCATTACTCAAGAACCTCTGATTCTACAATCAGTCTTTTCTCTACAACATAACACAGTCCCTGTGTTCCAAAGGTTTACAAGCATCTGCTTTTAACTATACAAATTAAAATCTGCTGGAATCATGGCAAGTCTCTGTCCACCATACTATGCTGTATCTTATAGTAGTAGTGATAGTGGTAGTGGTAATAGTAGTAGTGGTGATAGTAGTAGTAGTAGTAGTTATTGTTGTTGTTTCCATAATAATACCATAATAATTCCATAATAAGATGTAAAATATTAATATTTTGAGAATTAATTATAATTAAGTTTTATATTTTGGTAATTTTTCATTAAAGATTTTCATAAGGATTAAAGAAATTATTCTTAAACATAATTTATAAAGCAATATAATGTCTGGGAAGAGAAAAATTGGTCCACAAGTGTTCTTGTTTGATCATTGATTGAGTTTTTTGAGTTAAAAAACCAAACCTAGATATTAATGTACTTTTTAGTGATCAGTAAATACCATTCATAAATTCTATTATATACAAAGCAACAAACTTAATAGTTAATGATTGAAAACAAAATGAATGAAAAATTCCTGTTGTTTATATTGACATACCATTGTATAGCTAGACTCGTGACTCAGTAAGTTTGTCTTGGCAGATCCTTTAGATGAACAAATGAGTTGGGTCCATAATTATAAAGGAAAATGAAAGTGGACTTGAATGCATTTGGGAAATTTCACAGCATTTAAAAAAAAATTCTAAGCTGCTTTCTAGTCTAAACAGCTATTTAGAAAAACAAAAATTTTAAACATAAATATTCTCAGGAATACTATGAAGCTGTGGATCTTGAAACACTGAAGATGTGAGTGACCCAGTGAGCAATGAAAAGACAACCATAATGGTGGATGCAAGTAGGCTGCAGCATATTTTCAATTACAGTAAAAAAATTGATATTTATCAAGGAAATAAAATGTTTATATGGGATAAAGGTAGATAATGCTTTGTATTAAAAAACATCATACAGATAATTCCAGTACTTATTTGTTGCCAAGAATAATTATAATCTTCATTGAAGTAGAAATGAGAACAAACAAGTGAAGTTCTCCAAATATTCCACTGATGGAAAATCCTTCCATTTGGACTTTATATGGGATATTCACTAAGATAGTGGAATGCCTTTTGGTGAGTCTATATTATTGTCATGATTGTTATTAATGATCAAAGTCAGTGAACAAAGTTACATTTATCAAAAAATTTTGAATTATCTTAACATATCCATCAGCATTTTCTTGTTGGAAGTGAGCCTGTCTTAAAAGAGCAATCAAAAAAGAATGCCCAGAAGCCTCCAATCTCATCTTTATAAAATCTTTATAGAGAGACTTGACAAACATACCAAGGGTATCCTTAATGAAAATGTGAAAAGAGAAAAGATAGAGTCGTTTTTACAAACAATTCTCCATGACAAACTTCATCTATACAGTTACATTGCTAATAAGATAAAAGAATATACAAGAGCTCTTTCTATATATAACTTGCTAATTGCAAAACCAAATCAAAACAAAGAAACAACAACAAAAAAAAAGTTTCATGAACAAAACAACAACCAAAAAAACCACCCTCTTCTAATAAGATATCACTACTACACAAATTTTAAATTTCTCAAAAATAATCTTCAATTAGTGAGGGATAGGGAAGGTTAGCACTTTCTATTGAACTTAAAGCCCCAGAAAGCTAGCTGTCTCTAGTACTGACAAGTGAAGGGACTCCCCCAGGCTCATTTACTTATTAGGATGTGTAAAAAAACCAGAACCTGAACCCAGTTTTTCATGATTTTATGGTCAGCTCTCTCACAATCCTATCTCTCTATGGGTAAATTATAACTAAAATGAACAATTTCTGAATTAAATATAACAACAGGTGACAAATCTATAGGACTTTTAAGTTTTGTGAAAAACTTTTGTCCCAACAACTCTGTGACAGTGATATAAAGGATTTTTTTGAGGCAGCTGATGGCATAGTATATATTGAACACTAAGTCTGGTGTTAGGAAGACCCGAGTTCAAAATCCCAGGTCAAACAATTACAGTATTAGTTGTGTGTCCCTGGAAAAGTCACTCAGCTTCTGTTTGCTTCATTCTCCTCACTTGTAAAACTTGTGATAATAATAGGACCTACCCACCAGGGTTATTGTGAGGATCAAATGATTTAATAATTGAAAAGCTTATAGCACAGTGACTGGCACAAAGTAAGCTCTATATGAACGTTAGTTATTATTATTATTATTATTCTCATTTTATAGGTGAGAAAACTAAAGCTCAAAGAGGTTAAGTCCTTTGCTGAACATCAAATAGTAAAGCAGAACTGGCACTTGAACCAGGTCTTTTGATTGTAAGATCAGTCTTTCCACTATACAAGATAGCCTCCACCAAAGTAAAATTATTCAAAATTTACCTATTTCTAGAATACTGAAAATAAAAAGAAAAGCTGTGCAAAGTTTATGAAAACCTTAAGTCAAAAGACAACTAAAGCATTTCAAAGTTCTCCTACTGATCATTTTGCAAAGGAGCAAATATTTTCAAATTATTTTTTTGATTTCTGAATTACAGAAAATTTGTTCTGATAATTTAAAACAGTTATATTTAAAAAACACACACACACATTAAAAGAGAGGAAAGAATGAAAAATGCTCCCAATGAAGAAGGACTCAGCTTATTACTGCTTAATGGTTTTTTTTGAGAAACTTTTAAACGTATATTCTACTTTCAGGTGTGTATGGGAAAATAGGGTGCACACATGTGCACCAAATGTTGTGTGTGATATATAGGTATAGTAACCATATTTTTAAACCACCAATCAGTACACATAATCTAACAAAAGATATTCCTTTTTCAAAGTCTCATTAAAAACATACCTTATTTGCTTATAGGCAGCTTGATATAGCTGAAAGAAAGCTGAACTTGGGAGTCAAGACCTAGATTCAAAAACCAAATCCCATATTTACTAGCTATGTGAACATGGATAAATCATTTAATCTTTCTGATCATCAGTTCCCTTATTTGAAAAACAAGGCTAATAATTTTGATATTACCTATATCAATGTTTTGAGGAAAGCATTTGGTAAACCTTAAGATATCATGAAAATATGTTCTTATTATTGAATTTTAAACTGTCTTAGAAAAACTAGAATAGTCACCATAAAAATAGGTGAAATAAATGCATATAACTAGTCATGCAATACAGAATTTATACTGAGATATTTGAGGAAGCACTATAATATTTATGATCTGAGCTTCTTTAGTTATCTAAAGGGCAAGGTGTAAATGCATATTTCCCCCTGCTGCCCAGTTAGGGGGAATAAAAGAAACCATTTATTTCAAATCACTTCTCTGAAAAAGAAATATATATACATTAATAGAAATATATTTGTAGATTTAAGCTAACAATATACAAGATTTTAAAACTGCCAAAAGAAACCCTTTCTTGAACTGGGTATTTCAGGTGGTAAACCATGGAAATGTCAACTTTGATTTGAGCTAACAAAAAGGAATTTAGAGGATGGATAAGCTCCAGGACCTTTGAATTAAATGAAAGACCAGAACACTCTACAGAATGTCTGCAATAACAGTCTCTACAGAAAATTATGAGGAACTACATAAATCTACCCTCTTCCTCTTCACACAGGCTCATTAAAGCTGTACTGACTCTCTGGGCAGCTATAATTCTGCTGACTGATACCCTGGAATCACCCTGTCAATACCCAGTGGTGTGCTGCCTCTCCAACTATCTCTGCCCCTAATATTCCTCTCTTTGATGGGATTTGCTGACCTTTAATCTGATGCTAGTTTACTCTCATCACTGAAGTGTAAGTCAGAGAGCAATAAAACGGCAACCTCACTGATTCAAAAGGGAGAGCTAAAGCGCCACTAACTGGGAATCTAACCTTTCATAATGGCTTTCTCTTAAAAGAGTAAACGTGAAAGGGAAGGCAGCTAAAACAAACAATATTCAATGCTGAGTACAAGATTTATTAGAAGTCCCTTTGCATGAGTATTAAAGTAGGACACCAGGGCTGTAAACAGAAGCTACACAAATATTTGCTAGGGAGGTCAGTCTTGCTCAAACTATGCATCCCTGACAATACATGTCATTGACCAGAGCTACACTGTAGAAATTCAGTCTCCCTGAGATGAATGAAAATCCTAGAAGGATTCCAGATGAATAATATTGGAATAATAATATTAATAACAAAAATAAAATAGTTTTGTGATGGGAACTAGTAATCACAATGGCAAAGAACCAAAATATACAATATCACATTTACACCTAATTTTAAGGAATCTGAAGAATCTTTGGTTTGGGGAAAGAAATGGTTCCAAATGACTTTTTTGTTTTTCCCAAGTTCATCTGAAAACAAGATTATGTGGAGGAAACTTTCTCTATTCATAAGACATGACTTACATATGTACCCTAACACAATGCTTAATAAATATGGGTTGAATTGAATTCTGAGTATTATTTCAACAAGTCCAATATGTGATATAAAACCTCTGGTCTAGTAAAAAAGAGCATTTGCTCTGTAGTCAGAAAATCTCCATTTAAACCTTACTTTTGACAATTACTACCGATGTGACCTTGGGCAAGAAGCTCAATTTCCCTAAGGCCCATTTTCTTCATCTGAGAAATGATAGGTTAGACCAAAATGATTTAATTCTAGATCTATGAGGCTGATCTTTAAAAATATATGTATAGTAAACAGTCTTATAGGATTTTTGCATATTAAAGCAATATAAATATAGTCAAAGAACATTATTGCTCAATAATATTTTAGCCGATATAATGTTAGAGCAAGAAACACAGATTAAGAGTCAAAAGAGATCTTACGATACAAAATTTTAGAAACAGAACTTATCATGTTAAACTTAATATATACTTTAAAAAATGTACAAATTAAATTTCATATGAATTTTTAAATTTGCATACTAAAATACTTAAGCTTGTTAAGTTCAATACACATACACAACATGTACAGGTATGTGTATGAAGAATTGAAGAAACTTTAAAACACAGAGCATGAAGAGTATGGACAGTTAAGACACAGAAAAGATCATAGAATACATGACATTTATAGATAGAATGCCAGATTTGGAAGTCAGGAAGACTTGGATTCAAATATTGCTTTTGAAATTTACTTGTTCTGTGGCCATAGTCCTAACTTGGTTAATCTTCAGTTTTCTCATTTGTAAAAATAACACAATATTATCTGTAGCACTTTATATCACAGGCCCTATTGTGTGGTCCAAATGAAAAAATGCAAAAGAACATCTCTTTAAAACTTAAAAGTAATATATAAATGCTAACACTGAACTTGAGAACTAGAAAGAATCTTAGAAATGATCTATTTCAACTTCTTAATCATATACATAAGGAAAGTAAAACGCAGATAACTTAACAGGTAATGGGTGAATTTTAAACTATCTAAGAAGTCTTATGCTGGCCATTAATACTGCTTTTTATTTAATGCCACAAACAACCCTTTCTAAATTATTCCAAATGGTAATTAACACTATTAAACTAAAAAGTTTAACATTTAAAAACACCATTCTATTCCTCCAAATGAGTTAGCCTCAAGTTATCACAAGTGTCTATTTTCAGAACTCTTAAGGAGATAGTAACAATATCTCATGTAACAAACAATAAAAGACAATAGAAGAATGAAGTTCAAACATCAGATTTTCCAAAGTGTTAAACAGAATATGCTTATTCCTTCAACAAATGTGTTACATTTCATCTTACAAATCATGGCTTTAAAAAAAAAATAATTCAGTAATTGACCCCTTGCTATATAGAGCTTTTGGGCCAAGAAAACTTAAGTAATAAATCACAACTGTAGATAAACTAGTTTGATAACTGTTGGTAATATTAATACAAGGGCAATTTTTACCTGATTCATTACAGAAACTCTGTATCTTTATTCTAAATTAGTCTGGCAAACACAAGTATAAAAATTTTTAGATACAAAAAAAAAAGAATCTTATATAAAATGTATGCTCAATATTATATTTTAAACAAAAGAGAAGTTATCATATAACAAATCTTTTCTAATCCTCGGCTTGACAGAATTAGGTCCTAACAGATGTATACAGAAGAATTATTTATTCATTCAGCTAGAAAGAAGACAGAAAAAAAAAGCACAATTTAACTTATAATTTATGTTTACAAGTGTAATTTTTCAAGAATTACAGTATGGTCTGCAGATCACTTGATCTGGATCAACTTGCTATGTTGCATCATAGAACTTGCCTGAAGGATACTCACAATGTGTACAATAATTAACACGTCATTAACACATTAACTAACACATTTAACATCATCAATGTTAATAGTGTAATAATTACTTTATTGCACAGAGCACCCCAGAGAACTTTTCAAAATAAAATTGGAAATGTTCACTTGCAAAAAATTCAGGAGGGAAGTTTGGTTCCATTATATTGTTATATATAACTTTTTTGTTATATATAAAATGTATATTTAACACAAGATACAATTAAATCTAGAGACAATCAAATATGGCGTTCATACTAAAAGATACTATTTTTTAAGAAAAAACATAGCTAAGCCTTACTTTGTGAAGTGATAATACATTAAAAATATAATCCCTGGCTATCAAATCTAGATATTCTCTACAGAAGATGACCAATATAAATGAATAATTCTACAGAGTCATTTTATCTAGGATCTTACAGGAAGCAGTGTTGCCACTATAACAAATTTTTTGGAAAAAAACAACAACTATTTTCCCTGATTTTTTGATAACCCAAAACACTTAAGAAAAATGGTCAAATCACTGATTATAGATGGGTGCAACTTGATGCAACTTGCAAGAAGACACACACACACACACACACACACACACACACACACACACACACACACTCCTGATACAAATTTACCAATAAGAATCTACGTTCAATTTCAAACAGATTTTTCATTGTCTACACCGGTCAATCTGATCAAAATCTTTATTAGTGTTACTGTCACGATTTCCCCAGAAGAAATATCTTTTATTTAAACAGAAAAGCATTTTGCTTCTGAAATAGATCACAAAAAATGATACAGATAAAAAGTCATTCAAGCCCAAGAAAACTCAGGTTTCTAAACATTTTTTACTAGATACTGTTCAAAAAACAAAGAATGACAACATAAAACAGTATGGTTTTAAGCCAGGAATCTGTTAGATTAGCAACCTCTTTTACAAGTGAAGCAGAGACCTTTAAAGAGAAAATAAAATAATGGGGAAATTCTACAAGAAGGGCAGATAAGTGAAACAACTATAGTTAAATTTGTTTCCAGAAAAAGTAAAAGTGTTCAGAAAGGGAAAAAAAGTAAACCAAAGTGTAAGTGCCACATGAATACAAAGTGATAACTCTCCCTTCATTTCATCCAACTGACAGATTTATTCTTTCATTCATTCATTCATTCATGAAACATTTATAAAGCATCTACTTTGTGTTAACACTGTACTAATACACTGGCCACTTACTTGCTAGTAGCCTGTATGTCATTAGATTTCTCTAATAAAAAGTAACATTCTGTCTATAACAACATTTCAGAAATAGGTATTCCACTCTTCCTAGGGGAAAAAAAATTACCAAAGGAAAAGGATGTAAGCCAATCATGGAGCAAGAATAAGAAATAAAAGAAAACATGAGCAGTATGTTGATGCTGATGCTGTTTTTGTTCAGTCCTTTCTGTCATGACTCTTCATGATCACATTTGGAGGTGTCTTAGCAGAGATACTTGAGTGATTTGCCATTTCCTTTTTTCCAACTCATTTTATAGAGGAGGAAAGTAAAGCAAAGAGGGTTAAGTGATTTGTCCAACTCAAAAAATTAATAAGTGCCTAAGGCCAAATTTGGAACTCAGGTCTTTCTAATTCTAGGCCTAGTGCCCTATCCCCTATGCTATCTAGGCTATCAAAGTAATACATTAGAACCTCTAAAATGTTTCCTACAAAATAACCATTGCAAAGCTTTCTAACACATATGGTAGACTTTTTGTAGATTTGTGAAAAGGCAATGAAGAGAATCAGGTAACAAATGAGATGTTTCACTGAGATTCAAGGATAGGATATGAATTCTAGTCCTAGCTTTGCCAGCTAGATGACTTTAGGCAAGTCACTTGACCTCTTTGAGCCTTAATTTTTTAAAATGTAAAATGAAGAAGTTGTACTAGATGATTTCTAAGTTCACTTCAATAAGAATTAAATAAACATCTATTATTCTTCCAAGCACAGGGGAAACATGGACAAAAATGGAAAATCATCTATGTCCTCAAAGGGAGAAAACATCCTGGTCTCACATTTTTTTATTCTAATGCTCTTTCCAGTTCTAATATTTGATGATACTATGATCCTATTTCGACATTTGGTATTGGTGGAACTAAATTACTTTTGGCTTCCTAGAAAGGGAAATATTTTATTACTTTTTTTTTAAGTTAATACCTAAGGAAGCTGACAGAAAAAGTCAAAATACTGAGTGTGCTCCTGTTTTTAATAATAGAATTTTATTTTTTCAGTTCTAGAAATTACATTGGAGAAATAGTTAATTACAAAATACATTCAGAAATCTGCATTTTATTTGGTGGGTGTCCCTGATGTTTAAAAGATATAATATTCAGAAAATTAGCATTAAAATATAAACATTATATACACTTAAATGCCTATAACTAGAACAAGATTCATTTGCTTAAATTATAGCACTAGATAGGTAGTTGATTTGTTTAGATAGAAAGCTACCTGCTTATAGCAGCTGTACTGTGAATGAGTTGGAATGTCAGCAGTTTATCCTGAGGTCTTCAGTACCACATATAATTATGCTAGGGTCAACTGTGTTATACAGAATGCCTCAAGTTTTAAACTGTCATTAGAATATTGTGGCCTGATTTTAACAATACAGCAGTGCTTCTAATGATCTTTAAGGTAATTCACTATTCAGACCCCAAGCAAAAGATGCAAATGGAGCACTGAAAGCTCCTTATTAAATACCCACAGGCTATAGCGCAGAACAAGAAGTGGTCCAGGTCTTTTTAGAACATCCTAATTAGATGAACAGAGATACAGAAAAATGCAAAACCAGGTCATGCAGCAAAAATGTGTTGTTGTTTTTTTTTTTTAAAACATGCCAAACAACACCCTGTCCCATCCTTATTAAAACTAGCTACAATAAGAAGGTAGAATAAATCATGTCAAGTTCATTGTGGTATTTCCCCAAAATGAAGTAAAGATTATGGTTAAAGTTTTAAGTTTACTGCCAAAGAAAAGCCTAACTGATAATACAATACTATGAATAATACATTAAGCAAAAGCCCAATCTGAAATTAAATTTGCCTTGGGTTATCTCCCTTTACTATATATATTCAGAATTATTATGGTTTATAAATGAAAGCTAATATCAAGGTAATACTTTTGGAATTTTATTCTTTAATAGTAGCCTTGCAGATTTGATACATTACTGCAAAAATTGTTCTAGTGGACATACCCTTTTTGGTTGTTTGTAAAAATACAAATTTTTGCATAAACAAGAATATGCAAAAATATTTAAAAGGGAAACATTAAACTTAAATGAAGAAAATACAAAGAATTTCTTTCAAATATAGTGTTCTGGAAAATTTCTTTGTTTTCTTCTTTTTTAAATCAATTCTGGATCTAACCTTCATCTTGTATGAACTGCAAAGTTGTGTTCTGACACCTGAGGCACTCAGTAAACATCTTTTAAAAATAAGGCATTAGTTGTTACATTTAAAGGAATTTTCCTCCAATGCACTTAACAAAAGAGATGAATTGACAACATAATAAGGGAAGAAAATGAATAAAACAACATAACATAAATAGACAGAACCTACATATATTAAATAAATCTGCATATATTAACGTGTTGATTTTTTTTAATAGGAGGAGCACTGCTTACTGAGCTCAAGGCCTAATAATCAAAATCTTTTCAGCATTATGGAAGTATTATTAAAGAAAGATGAGTTGTATATAAAAAAAGAGAAACAGAAAGCTAAGAGTTTTTAATGTCAAACTACTTATGGCGTAGCTCTAGCCATTAAGCAAAATAGTGGCAAAGATTTAATTATAAATCATTGGTTTCTCGTATATATATATATGTATTTGTTGTTTTTTAAAATTAGTTGTTACTGAATTTCCTCTTTTACTTTTGAGCAATTTAAATGCATTTTTAAAATCAACTTCTTGATTCAGTACTGGGAAATAATAACACAAATTTAATGCAAACTCCTATAAATAGAAACCGGGAAACCCTGCAATGATATCTATACCATTCAAGCACAATGGAATTGAAGGAACCAAGAATTGGAAATTAGGTAATATGGCTGTCACTAACTAACTGATCTTGAACAAGTCTCTTGCCACTTAGAAGCCTAGGATACCTCATCTCATAAATGGGAGGGTTGGATCTCTAGAGTCCCTCCCAATTCTAAAATGCTGTAATACTTGACTCTGGTGCTAGGGCTCTTGAAATTAATGACTGTAAAGTATGACAAATGACTCTATGATTCTGAAGTACACTCTAATGTTCAAATGGCCTTCAAACTCATTTCATTTATTCTCCAAAGCAAACTTGAATGATTATTGCACAAAATCTCTTGAAATACAAGTTGCATTAAGTTGTGCAGGGGAACTATTAAAGTACCTGTCGATAAAAGCCCCATACTTTGAAAATAGTGACTTCTAATTACATGGTATAGTGGAAAAGCACTGGATATGGGTCTTATGACCTAGGTTTGAGCTCCAGCTGTGCTGCTTCTTATTTAGTAATGTGATTTTGGGCAAGGTACTTATGGTCTCTTCCTTCATAGTCTATATTTTTTTTTGTCTACATTATTTTAAGATCTCTTTCAAATCCAAATTCTATCAGCCTAAAAGCTTATTTAACCATCTTGAAACAATGACAATTACTTGTGAGAATCCATCTTCCTCAACTAAGAAATCATAGGTTCAGAGAATTCTAGAGTCAAAAAGCAGTAAGAAAAAAACACATATGTTTGGAGTAAATACATGTGGGATTTGGAGTAGAGACATATGGGATAGAATTTCAATTCTTATCCTAAATAGCTTCCTTGTGCTATCAATATCACAGCAGTATAGTCAGAAAGTGCTTTGTAAATATTAACAGAGACAGCCAGGTGACACAATGGATAAAAGGGCCTAGTCTCAGAAAGATCTGAGCTCAAATTCAGCCGCAGATATTTATTACCTATAAGACCTTGTGCAAGTCATTTAACTTTTTTCTGTTTCAGGTTCTTCAAATGTAAATAGAAGATAAAAAGAATACCCACTCCTCAAGAATTGCTTTGAGGACCAAATGAGAATATTTATAAAGTTCTTACACAGTGTCTAGTATATAATAAGACACTAAATGAATGCTTGTTTCTTTCCTTCCTAAACCTTAAGAGTTACATGGAATATGAGCATCTATTATTCTTATTTTAACCATTCGATGTAACTCCCTCATTCAAAATATTTTTTAATGATCTATTTAATTTATTTGACAGTGATATGTATCTTCACAAAGGTTATTAGCTAGTATTTCTAAAACTTAAATCAATCAATTTCCTAATCATAGTTGAAAGACTAAAACTAATGTCATAAATATACTTTATATAGTGCTTTAAGATTTACAAATCATTTTGCTGACAACATCACAGTGAGGTCTCCAGCATTTTCCAGAAGAGGAAATTTTCAGAGACATGATGGTATCCTGTCTCTTAATGGCACAATGATTATTAAAGTATACCTATAAACTTAGGTCTCTTGACTTAAAGCCTTGCATTCGATACTTATACCACACTCCTGTATCTACAGTTTTGGCTTCAAAAACAAAAATTTTGGCAGCCTAAAAAAATTATGTAGTCCAAATTTCTAATTAAGCTTTATTAATGGAAATTATGTTAACTAAGATGCATTAGCAGTCAACCAGTCAACTAATATTTACTGAGTGCCTACTATGCACCATGTACTACAGTGAGTCCAAAGGATAAAAAGAAAAGTGAAACAAATAAACAAAATTCTGCTCTCAAGGAGTTCAGAGTTTAATGCAGGAGACAACATGCAAATGATTATGTACAAACTAAACAAAGAGGATAATTCAGGGGTAGACTCAGAGGGAAGGTGCTAAGGAGAGCCTGGAGAAGACTTTTAGAAAAAGAATGAACTTTAGCTGAGACTTGAGGGAAGTCAGGAAAGCAAAATGAGGAGAGAAAAAAGGTACAGGAATGAAAAGAGAGGAGGTCTTGTTTGAGTAACAGCAAGGAGGCCCATGTTCCTAAAATGAAATAGAAGAAGACTAGAAGGTAGCAAGGAATTTCTGAAGGACTTTATTTTATATTTGATCCTGGAGATTATCATTTACGAAATACAATGGTAATACAGTCACACTTATACTTTGAGCACAATTTGCCAGCTAAGTGAAGGATCTATATGAGGAGAGACTTGAGGTTGAGAGACAAACCAACAAGATACTGCCATAGTTCAGGTATAAGAAGATGAAGGACTGCATCAGGGTAGAATTGAAACTGGATGTTCCTTTTCTGGAAGCATATGAGAGGGAGGGAAGCATATGAGTTAGGGAGATAGAAACACCAGGACTTCACAATTGATTAGATATTATAGATAAGAATGAAGGATTAAGTATGACACTTGGGGTACAGGTTTGGGTGACTGTGAGGATGCTAGGACCTTTGAAAATAATGGGAAAATTAGAGGAAAAGGAAACTTGGGAAGGTAGTATAAAGAAAATGAGTTCAGTTTTGGACAGGTTGAGTTTCAGATGTTTTACAGAACATCCAGTTTAAGATTTCTACCTAGCAGTTAAGAGACCCAAGGTTAGAGGTCAACAGAAAGATCAAGACTGATCAAGTAGATCTTAACTACTTGATAATAACTGATAAATGAAATTATGGGACTTAATAAGCTCACCAGGTGATATATAGTACAAAGAAGAAAAGAGGGCCAGGATAGAGATTTAGAAGACCCACATGGTTGAGTAGGCATGACATGAATGATGTCATCCAGTAAAAAAGACAGAAAAGGAGTGGTCAAACACATCAGAAGAGAACCAGGAGAAAGCAGTGTCATGAAAACTTAGAGAAAAGAGAGGATCAAGGAGAAGGTGATTAACAATATCACAAGTGGCAGAGAGGTCAGAAGGATGAGGATTGAAAAAAGAACACTAGATTTTTTTTTAAACCAACTGAACCCTAAAATTAGCAAGACTTTCCATTTGACTTTATTATTAGACATATTATATGTATGTCTCCTTGTTAAATTGTAAGCTCTCTGAGAGCAAGGACTGTCTTGTTTATTTCCTCTTTGTATCCTCAGAGTTTTGCACATAGTAAACTCTTAATGCTTTTTCTTTCCCTCAACTTATGCTTCATTAAATTGTAGCAATAAGAATAAATATTTATTTGATGGTATAAAATTTTCAAAGAACTTTATAAATGTTATCTCATTTGAATCTCACAACAAACTTGTGAGGTATGTACACAGGTATCATTAGTTTCCCTTTTACAGATGAAGAGAGCTTAAGGCACTTGCTCATGGTCACAGAGTATCAGAGGCAAAATAGGAACCTAAATTTTTCTGATTCTAAGTTCAATATTCTACTTCCTTTCTAAGCAATTTATAAATGCAAATTGTATGTTTTAAAATACTCTATGGTAGATGCTTTGCATTAACTTTTTAAAAATAATATTTTGTTTTCCCCCAATTATATGTTATAATAATTTTTTAGTGTTTTTAAGTTTTGAGTTTCAAATTTTACCATCCCCTCTTCTTCTTCTTTTTCTAATACAGTAAACAACCTGATGTAGGTTATTATACATTAAATCATTTTTTAACAGACAAAAGAAAGGAGAAATATCCATTTAAAAAGGAACCATATAAAAGCTTGCAATGTCCCATAATTCTTTCCCAATTAAGCACAGTGCTTTCTATCCAAATATTTATTCATCTCAAGCTAAAATAGCATTTTCTTCAAAGAAATAAAAATTATATTAAATGCAAAACTGTGATTTAGTACAGATACACAATGTGGTAGAAAAAGCACTAGATTTAAGGTAAAGAAATCTGAATGCAAGCCCTATCCCATCCACTGACCTTGGCCGAGTCACAGTATCTTTGCAGATCTATGACTTCATCTGGAGAATGGGAAATTGTATAACTACAGCCTGCCAGTTGATAGATCCATATACGTCTTTAAGGTGCATCTTCATCGAGTGACAGCATTAAGGAGAAGCAATCCTGGATCATTCTGGCACAAGTTCTGGCAGGTTCTGATTAGTTTGAAAGGCTATGATCATAAGGATAGCAAATATCTATCTTCCATGACCCAATTTCAGTTCTTAGAAATTATTACCACAATGCTGGCCACTGAACTCCTTAAGGGAGAAGACATTTGTTCAAGATACAGCTAATACAATGCCTGGCATTAATAAGTATTTGACTGATGAAATAACTCCTGAAAATCAACTCATAAAATGTGGAACAAATGAAATCTGTCTTTGTGAATGGAGTAGCCAAACTTTTAGAATCAAATTAATTTTGTGAAGTAACAGACATTCAGCACTTAAATGTCAAAATATGTTCTCAAGTTCTTCACATCTGGAAATATACATACAACTATCAATAGCCACTTTAAAAAGACAGGTATTAAAAGTATAGATATAAGAAATGACCAGCAGGATGAATATAGAGAGGATTGGCAAGACTTACATGAACTGATGCTAAGCGAAATGAGCAGAACCAGGAGATCATTATATACCTCAACAATGATACTGTATGAGGAATACATGGTCACAGTACGTGACATGATGGAAGTGGATTTCTTCCACAAAGAGATCTAACTCAGTTTCAACTGATCAAGGATGGACAGAAGCAGCTACAACCCAAAGAAAGAACACTGGGAAATGAATATAAACTGCTTGCATTTTTGTTTTTCTTTCTGGGTTATTTATACCTTCTGAATCCAATTCTCCCTGTGCAACAAGAGAACTGTTCGGTTCTGCACACATAAATTGTATCTAGGATATATTGTAATCTATTTAACATGTATAGGACTGCTTGCCATCTGGGGGAGGGGGTGGAGGAAGGGAGGAGAAAAATCGGAACAGTAGTGAGTGCAAGGGATAATGTTGTAAAAAATTACCCTGGCATGGGTTCTGTCAATAAAAAGTTATTTAAGGAAAAAAAAAAAGAAAAGAAAGAAAACGGAGTAAAAATAAATAAATAAATGGATAGATAAATTGAAAGAGATCTATACACACCCACATATACTGAAATGCAACTCAATTTTGATGATAGAGGTATAACAAGGAAACATATATATAAAACTATGTGTGTCCCATAAAAAAAAAAAATAACTGTACTTAAAAGAAGTTACTTTCCTCCAAACCCATATGTGTATATTATTTATGTTCTACCTATAATTAAAAATGAATGATAATATATTAAGATGGTCCAAGTGTTTTGGCAAATTGTAGGAGGCAAACTTGAACATTTAAAACCAAAAGAAAAAAAGCTTAGTAAAGGAAAGCTTAATAATTCTTTAAAATCAGAATCCTGAAATTTCAGAATAATACTCTTTAATTTGTACTTTTTTCTACCAACTTGAAATTATATACTAAATTTCTGCCTATATGTAATTCAAGAATCACAGATCTTTTCAGAAAAATGCCTTCTTTTTTGAAAGGGGAAGTTTTTTCCCCCCCTTAAAGATTCTTTTCACAAAACAGAGTTTTGTTCAAATGAATGAATCTTGAATTTTACTTCTTGACATCATGTTACAACTATGAAACTACCAAATATATACTCTTAATTCCAAAAACAAAATATAAAAGTATTGTCCTTTCATGAAACATGATTTTTACATACTAGAAGGTCATATGAAATATATAGTATCTGTATTGGTTTTGATAGAATGCTGGAACTTAGCAAGTTTATAAAGCATATCATTTCATACTTGCCAAAACACTTGAATGTTCATTTTAAAGCTATTAGATCCTCTTCAAAAGATAATGATGAAAAAGAATTTTTTAATCACAATTTTTATTTGTAAATTCTTAAAATCAGTAACAGACCAGAAGGGAAATGGTTAACACACTAATTACAGCAATTAAGAGTTGTCAATTTAATTATAGCTGGAAATATTAATACTCTAACATTTGTTAGACTGGAGAAAACAAACCTTTCCTACACAGACTTTGTTCACAAAAACATCTAATGGAGACCTCCTCCACTTCACTCTGGGCTTCTCTGCTGACATAACAGTAGCAGGTTCAGATTGAAGAACTTGTCAGCAACCAGGAAAGAGGAGGCTAATTAGCTTGCAGGTTAATGAGTGTGATGGCTCTTGACAGCATTTTGTTACAGCCTCTACTGTATTTAAATAATAAATGATTACTTATATACAATTGACACAGTTTTTATAATAGCCAGGTGTAGCTTTAGTTTCATAATGTTTCAGCCCAATTCCTTTGTTTCAAAGATTTTTAAATATATCAGACTTGCAAAATTATCATCTCTTTGTGTTATCACAATATGCAAGAGACAACACAAGCATGAAAAAATAATTTTTTTGTGTGGTTAGGTCACACATTGAGGCCAGTTTTCTGCTTTGATACTTAACTATGTGATTAGGAGCCAATCACTTCTCATCTCTGTGCCTTGGTTTCCTCATTTGTTTAAAAAAAAAAAAAGAATATCTATGTTGTCTTTCTTCTTAAGGAGTTTGTGTGAGGAAAGAACTTTGGCAAACTAAAATTTGCTACTAAAGTTGATGGGTGTTAGTATTATTCATCCCATCTTATTAAGTGCTACAGTGCTGCTGTTTATCTTTCATGTTCAAAGGAGACCAAGACATCAGAAAGGTGATGCCATAACTTGCAAGTGAACTGGATATAAGTGATGGTAGGCTGTGCAAAGTTACCAGCCTTACTCCCTCCTCTGGAATCATTTGGGTCCAGTGGCAATATACAGATCAGGACAGCTGGAGATAGTCCTAGATGCAGTGGGAGACCTTGGCTTTAAATATCGAAGGATAACTGTACAATAATTTTTTAATTATATTACCACTCTGCTTTGTTCATTTTTCAGTTTGGTTTTTATTTCTCATAAAGTTTTACAATCATTTACCTTCTCTTTGGTGTTTCTAGTACTTGTTTGTTTGTAGAGTACATGAGGATTCTGGTTTCTCATTCCACCACTTTGACTATCCACTGTAACCTAGGTTCCTAAAGACAATGAAATGGAGCACAAGGACCTGCACACTTCATTTGGGTTGGGAAGATGAATATTGGCTCTTTAATAGTTTATCAGTCTGTCTTGTTTTAATAGAATGGCCTGAAAACTCAGCGCAAGGTGTTTATCCCCAAAGGACAGATGGAAAGGTAGGGGAAGGCAGAGAGAGAGGTTGTAGTGCTTTTATATTTTTTATTTTGAATTCAATTTTCCATAGTACAAATTCTGAATTAAAATGGGGAAAAATAATTTGTTCCTGAATACTGGACACTGTTCCAAATGTGAAATATAGTTTTCTTTAAAGGTCTTCTTCAATCAAAAATAATTTTATGAATAATGAATCCTTCATTAATTCAAAAGCCTACTATATGTAGGTATATGTACTTATAAACAAAGGTTACCATATAGAGATATATGGACTCTAAACAAAGAGGAAGGCTCCACCAAGCTGAATGAAACCTCTGTGGAAATTTATGAGACAAGGAAGATAAGAATTCCATAGACTAAGAAAGTACAGAATAACAGAATACCTATTTTAAACGGGAAGAGACTTAAGTCTTCTAGTTCAGTGGTGTAAATTAAAAGAGAAATGGAACTCTTGAGTACTGTATATTGACTCAGAAAAGCATAAATTAAAATTAACATTATCTATGCTGTACTTTGTTTTTATTATTGTTGCAAATTTCTCAATTATATTTTATTCTGGTTCAGTTATCCTTGGGAATTTTGTAGCCGAGTCTGATACCTCAGATTTAGTATTTTTCCCTCATTTCAGAGAAGTAAAATCAGGTCCAAAGAGTATACATGACTTATTTAAAATCATGCAGGTAGCTGGCAGCAGGGTCATGATCTAAAACTAGGTTCCCTGGCTCAAATCCAGTCACTGTTGCACAAAACTATTATCACTTCTCTTTAAAAAAAAAATAATTTAAATGCTTATCTGGCTATAATATTAAGTGTATTAAATTGAATGTGTAGAATAAAAAATACTCGTCCTGGTGTTAAAGAATGTATGTTTAAATCCTGCATATGGCACTACTTATATTACCTTGAATAAATTATTTAATCTCTCTGGGCCTCAATTTACTCATCTGTAAAATGACAGGATGGGAGTAAATAGCCGTGGGGTCTCTGAGGTCCCTTCTAGCTTAAATTCTTGATGTTATGATCCCATAACTATTTTCAAACATCATTAGCAATAAGAACCCAGGCATCAATCTGACTAACCAAGTTAGAGGCACATGATATGTTTACAAAAAAAGTATGAATGTGATAAAGAAAAATGAGAGAATCAAAATGATTTCAGAAAATTTTGAGGGAATAGTCATTTAATTCATTAAGATTCATCTTAAAGAGCTCAGAAAAACCTTCATGGAAATGATAACACTCCAAGTTAGGCGTTGAAGGAGATGAAGAATTTCAATAATTGTAGATTAAGAATAATTGTGGTCCAAGAAAGGAAATGGACTTCATTTGCATAGAGGCAAAAAAAGTACAGGATGAAATGAGGGAAACAGTGTTCAATTGGTTAATAATCATGATTAAAATTTAAGGACAGAAATAGTTAAAATAGTGGTAGTAGCTGTTTCATAGTAAGCTAAATATTTTGCCTCTTTAGAAAAATAATATGCAACAGCTTTTCTGGAAAAATTCAAAATTGCTTTTTTCCTTGATTTTATGACTAGTTTTCTTTCTCTATGAAATAGGTGCAAAAGATACACACAGAGGAATCTCTATGGTTACCTTTTAGGTTACTAGGGATTGGAAAGCAGGTGGTGAATTAAGCAAATAGCTCTGTGGAGAGATGAACCCATTTCATCATTCAGTGGAGAAGGAAATAAGAACATTTTATGACATCCCTTAATCCATATATTTACTGGTAACAGAAATTCCTTAATAAAAACACTTAGAAAAGGATAATACTTAGCTTTTTTTTTTTTTTGGCTGATTTCAAAAGATACTCAGACTTTTGTAGTTTGATTTTTATTTACTCAAGAAGAAGTGATGTATCTAGAATAATTTGAAAAAATCATTTGTATATATAATCTACCAGCTGCATGACAAATATTCAAATAAAATTACAAAATAATCAAACTTCCCACGTAAATATTTTATATGCACATTGTGCTTAAGAACCTAAGAAATTATATCAACTAGCTCTACATCAATGAACTTTATCAGACAAGGGTAGATTTGGTATGAAAAATTGCTCTTACACATACACATATTAAAAAAAGGTGTTATAATTATTAAAGGCTCCAGTTTCTATAAGGACTTAAGTTTTCAAACCAAAAATATAAAGGCTTATGCATCATTAATTCAGAATTAGTTGTTTTCCCCTTTAGTAGTACTGTGAACTGTCAATTCTTAGGAAAATGAAAGCTACATTAAATATCAATATAAAATCCATATGAATTAAATAAGTTAATCAAATTTTTAAATTCTCTCTTCCTTACATTAAAACCAAGATATAAAAAGAATTCTGTCTAGCTCTATCACATGATTATTCTTTTTCCTGAAGTTAATATCCCATACATTATCTTACTGCTTGTGTCAAATAAAGAAATGAAGCCAACTTAATATTCCATATATGTTTTTTTCAAAACAAGCAAATATAGACCTCTCAGTCCAAAAGTTCATGTTGCTGTATTAAATATTGATAAACATGTAAACACAAAATATTTTTGATGAGCAAATCCTAGTTCAATCAACTATCCAAGTGTTGGTGTACTCATCTCTACTGAGAGCCATTTCAATAGGGGACCCCACCATTCAGGTAAAATCACAAACGTACTCTGCCTGCTCAAATGAGAATATTCCTCAGTCTGAAAAATTATTTATAGAGATTTTTTTTACTACCCTTGTATACTGCAATGTTATTTCCTTTCCCACACACTAGCAAAGTCCATTTTCACAACTGCTATAAAGCGGCATGTTCACAGCTAGTAAAACAACTCAATAAATAGCCTCGCACAGCTATAGCTGTCTCATATCCTTTCCTCAATAAAAACAGAGGTGAACTGCTTATTTTCAGCAGCACACTATAAGAAGACAGAAGCATTATGACTGCTCATACATTCTGACTATCATTTGCCACAAGCTATATCTGTCAGCATTAAATAAAGCTGCATTATAAATGTAAACAAAACACCCACATCTACAAAATGAGCTGTCCGCCCGCCATGGCTGTAGGCATGAATTGAACCCGCTTATTGACTCAGCTTGGTCTTTTTATTTATTCTTCTACAAAGACATGCATTTACTTTACCCTACAAGCATACTAGGTTTAGGGGAGGTAACTTGTCTCCTGCTCCAACAGAGAAAGGCAGGTGTTGACAAATGCATATCTTAATGGAAACAGCATTAGGTGGGCAAACATGGAACTATTATTTAGAATCTGATTTATTTTAAAAGGTTACCCTAGATCAAAATGCTAAATCATAAATAATTTGTAAGATCAGTCTGTTGAATTTATACTTATGACTAAGACCAGGTAGCTTGCCTCTATGAAAATAGCAGTACTTGTGGAGAAATTGATATTGAAAATTCAGAAGGCCTAGAATTAATAATAAAAAAGAATAAGAAGCACTCATATAATTGACCTGACTGCCATGGATAGTCACTGATTCAGTTGTATTTACAAGTGCAGACAGGAATAAAGATCTCGAGATTATTTTTACAAAGTGCCTAATTTCAAATCAAATGATTAGGAAAAAAAATTTTTAAACAAATTGGAATATATATCAAAATATGACAACCATATATTTTTTAAACATGAGATTGTGAAGTGCAACATAAAGAGCATTTGACTTGGAATTAGGAAATCTAAGTTTGAACTACAGATCTGACCCTTACACCTATGTGACAATTAAGATAATAACATTCATTAATATTATTAAATAATATTCAATAACTACCTCACAGGCTTGTTATTGTGAAGAAGGTATTTTGTAAGCCTTAAAGAACTATAGATGTGGCAGCTATGTTTTCCTCATGGACTTTAAAAAGTTTTTGAAAATTTGATAAATGATTCTTAACTTTTTTGTAAGATAAACATTAAAATTCTCTCTGAAGAAATAAGGGCATTTCATAAATAATGACAAATGATATTTACATAATGTTTTAAATTTATTACCAAAGTAATTTATATGCATTGTCTCATTTGAACTTCACAACTACCTTTTCAGAGAAATGCTACTTATTCTTGTTTTACAGATGAGAAAACTGAGATTTAGGGTTAATGACATGCTCAAGGCATGTTGGAGGTTATAAGGGCATTTTTTTTTCCTATTGTCATACAAGAGAATATTATGTCTGATTCCCAACTGTAAAATAAGAGAGTTAGATCTGATCTTGAAAAATTGATATTAGCTCTAATATTCCCTATTTTAGGGCCCCTTCTAATTCTAACATTCTATGACTGTGGTTCTAAATAAGCACTCCTGATAAAGGGAGACACAATGTGTAAATACACATTAGTCTCATGACCCTTGTATTTTTTATACTCTCTACAGCTTTAACATAGTCCAGAAGACTTGATGTACATTGGAACTAGTCTATTCCCAGGCTTGTTCAAGAAAGACCATCCTCATGCCAAATTATGACAAATGGAAGCATGTTTACAAACATATTCATTACAAACAAAGCCAATGTACATAAGTAACCAAAACAAGTATATTATATTAAAAGTGAAACTGTACTTCATTAAACAACTTTTTTGTGTCTAGGGCAACAAGTATTTTTTCAATTAATTTTTTTCCATTTAATTGATGTAATTGTTTTAGCAACTTGTAAAGAGAATGATGGAAACAGATGAAAAATAAGCAAAGGTGTCCCAAGACCACTGAAAACTCATTTCCCCATGACATATGGTCAAGATGGAGCATAAGTCTAATATTCCAAAAATGTCTCAGAGTTTTTACCTGTTGATTGGCTCAAATACAACAGATTTAAAATGCTTACAGCCAAATCCCTAATGAATTAAAACAACAACAACAGCAACAACAACAAAAACTTGACTATAATTGGTGGATTATTTTATGAGCAAAGAATATCATACTATCCAGTAAGTTAAAATATCAATACAGGATCATTATATTTATATTACAGAGTACATTCCTTACCAAAAAAAAAAAAAAAAAAGGTGTTTCCCATTGCTTTATGGTATATTTTATTCCATAGATAAGATATTTTCCTTTTTCTCTTCTAAGATAAGCTTGTTAACAAGAAACTATAAGACTGCTTACAGCTGCTAAACATTGAGTAGGTCGCATTGTTGTTTATGATGTTTACAGAAAACAGGAAAAGCAGTACAAAGAAACAGTACAGAGTAATTAATGTATTGTAGTGTAGTAATTTCCACTTTCTACCTCTATTTAAATAAAATACAGCTCAGCAAGACTAGCTTAAATCAAGGGGAGCCACAGGGGAGCATAGCTAGGCAAAAGACATTAAAGTCAGAACCAAACCCCTTCTTCAACCAAGCTACTATTATTATTACTTGTGCAAAGCAAATATTCAGCCTCCAACCCTAAATCATTTCAATTCCTATTTCCAAGTATAATTTAATCTTTTTCAGCGACACTTGATGCTTACTTCATCACGGCATAATGACAGATTAAAAAGTTGTTGAATTAAATATTAAAGAGGACTTCAGGCAGTTCTGCATTTTTAAGGAATAACACAGATTGGAGATGAAATGAGCAGCCCAAATGCATATTTTATACCAAAAGGAAAGAATACATATATTTTTCCTTCAGGCCACCTACTTTGTAATAAAACACAGGGCAGGTTTTTATTTAGTGGATAAAAATGTGAAACTGTATTATAAGATTCATTTCACCATGATGTCAAAGTTAATGACACCATATAAGAATGCAATTTTTACTAAAAAATTTATTTAAATTATTTTCCACGTGTGTGCATGTGTATCAAAATTTACAACTTCATTCATTAAAACTAAACTAAATTGACTTACATGTGGACTACATTGTCAAATGTACAAACCACAATGCAAATATCATTTAGTATAAATTGTTCTAGAGGGGGGAAAATGTTATCGACCATGAATGAAAATATAACTTTAACTAAAATGCAATTTGGGGCTTGCCAGACCAAAAATTAGAAGCTCTCTTTAGTTCAAATTGACATGAATTAAAGCACTCCCTTTTCAGTATATTTTATTGTTTAAGTTCAAAAGGATCTGTGAATGTAAATTCAAGTAATGTACTTGAGAATGTTTTTCCTTATGTTGAAATATGTAGAGAACATATAGCTGGAACATAAGTGTAATAATATTAGCTAACATTTATATACCTCTTAAAAGTGTGAAAAGCCCTTTTAATTATATCATTCGATTTTAGAATAACTCTGTGAGGTAAGTGCTATTATTATCCCCATTTTACAGATGAGGAACCTGATGCTAAGAAAAGCCATCTAAAATCATCAAGTTAGTACATGTTGGAAACAGCATTCAAATTCATGTCTTCTTGGCTCTAAAAGCTGCCACTTTCATCTACATTTTTAAAAACATCTCAAAGGTCCACAAATAATGGCTTTTCTCTGTGTATATGCAAGTATATATGTATGCCAAATATAAATATATGTGGAAATTCGTTCTGAACATTTTAAACAAATATAACTACATGGCACATTCATGTGTCAAAAGGATATTTGTGGACTTATTTTCACCTAGGAAAGGAAGTCATTCATACTGATATGTTTGAAGAAATTAGAAGTGTGTTTTGCTTTTGTTTGCTTGTTTGTTTTTAGATATAACATATGGATCTTAAGATCCAAGATCAAGAAAGCAAGAAATTTGACTAAAAAAGCAAAGGACAAAACATAAGTACAAATCATGTAAAGAATATCTTGAAAACTAATTTTCACTGAGTGTAGTGTTGCATGAAACACCAGACACCAAGGAAACTAATGCTGATAGATATCTTGAGCTCAGAAGATCTGGTGTACAGAGAACTATGCTAATCAGGTGTCCATACTAACTTCAGCATTTGTGAGCAATGTGACAAACTCCTAGTTAGGGGTAGGAGGTGGGGAGAGAGAGTAAGGGAAGAGGAGCCGAGAGGAGAGAGAAGGAACAAGAACAGGATGTCTTAAGGAGAAGTAAACTGGCTTTAGTGCGAAACTCAGGTCAAATTTGTCATGCTGATCAGTAGAGGTGATAGGCCCATAAGTAGTCCCTGCACTTTCAGCTTCATGGGAACCCAGTGTTTAAAAAAATAATTAGAATATATTTATATACTTTTTAAAAATATGAACAAATAGACCAGAATAGATTCAACCAAAAGTAATTTAATTCCTTTTAGAAATAATTTTAATAAGATTATTTGGCTGAAGCATAAGATAATTTTGAGTTGCCCATCATGAAGCTCAAACAGTCACACATTTTCAAGAGAAATATAAAATATAAATACAAATTGTATAAAGCTTATTAAGGATATATATTTAATGTTAATGAAAGGACATTTTCAAATTTTTTTCAAATTTTCAAATTGTACTGGAAAACATACTTACATAAATTACTGTCTTCTTACAAATACAAGGCTAAAGTCCTCAAAATTTTTCATATAAACTTGTCCACCAAAAAAAAAAATTTAGCGAAATTTTCACATATGACAAAAATGTGAAAAATAATAGTTTTATTACCATCTTGACTATGATCAACAGGCCAATAAAGAATGGGGAAAAGAGGAAAGGTACTACTAATCACAAAAAACACAAATCTTTTATTTCAGTATTGTTATCATAAGATTTAGAGCTGAAAGCAACTTTAGAAGTCATCTAGTTCAATTCTCTCATTTTTACAGATGAGAATCCTGAAGCTCAGAGTGAACTACCAAGTTCATTATATGCTTAATAAGTAGAAAAGTTGATATTCAAAAGCAGATCTTCAGATTTTCAATCTAATACTCTTTTACTACAACTCTATCAAAAGTTTTGAAGCTTAAAGGGTTATAGTTTGCCTAAGGTCAATAAGCAGCAGGAGCAGTCAGTCAGTCAACTATCATTTATTTAAATACTAACAATGATCTGGGCACTATGCAGGAATTTGAACCCAAGCCTTCTTACTTCAAATCCAGTCTTTCTCTTCAAAAATCTAAAAATCCTGTGTAAAGCTGTACAATCAATAATATCTTTGTATTCCAAGCAGCAGAAGTATAGAGTAGAAGCAGGAAGGCTCAAGTTGAAATACAGCCTCAAATACTTAATAGTTGTATGATTCTGGGCAAGTCACTTAATCTGTTTACCTCAGTTTCCTCAATTATAAAATGGAGATTATAACAGCACTTACATCACAGGGCCATTGTCAAGATCAAATGAGAAAATATTTCTAACAAGCACTAAATATGATGCCTGGCTTTAGATGCTCTGTAAATGTTTCTTCCTTCACCCTTCTCTTCTTCAATAATAAAAAGGCAATTTGGCAAAGAAGATAGAGCATGGGACCTGGAATAAGACTCCTTCTGCATCTGACAAACAGGATAAGCTACTTCACCTCTGAGCCTCAGTCTTCCCATCTATAAAATCAGAATTAACAAAATTTTCAACTTCAAAGTTAGTGTAAAATAATTCAAAAATAGGAGCTGTAATGATGCTTATTTTTGATAAGAAGCAGAGAAGGAGAGTATCTAGGGCACAGGATAAAGCTATAGTATGCAGAATCTATATTCCAACTAAAATAAACCCATTTGCCCTCTGGTAATTATGATTTTCAAGAAAACCTTTTTGGGGTTGAAAAATTCTAGGGTTTATGGATGTTATTAAAATAGAACTTGAAAACATTATTTGGCAATGAAAGGAGATTTTTAAAAATTAACACCAAAATCAGATATGACTTGAGATTAAAAAGAGAAAAAACTCACATTCTAATAAGGAAAGACAACACATATAGGAATTTTCACCTAAAAGTCAGATAGAAAGACTCTATGTGCCTTAGGGTGCAGCAGCAACATAGATCATAATGCATCTTTTTTGATATTATTTCCACTGATAAAAACATATTCACTATCTGATATTTGACAATCACTTGGCAGTGACTTTGGTGGCAAAAAATTTTGGGGTCAAAAACAGTGAACGCTGAGGAGGTAAGGGATGCAGTAACTGTAGGAACAGTTGCCAGATAGCATCTCCACAAGAGTTGTCTCCCTGGTTGATGAATGTGGGGACTGGTTTAGAAGCAGAGCCAGTACTCTGGAGTGCCCTGTTATTCCTTAAGCATCAATATGTAACCTATTTATATTTCTAGGATAGCTTTTACTTTTAGTATATTTCCTTCAACTGTCCATTTCTCTCTAGTGGCATCCATTTTCTTCCTACTCCCAATACAGCACTTACACCATTTCCTTGAATTTTTGCAAAGGCCTCCTAAAAAGCTTTCTAGGCTTTGTTGTTTCCTCCCCAATTAATAAAAGAACACATTTATATTTCTACTCATATGAAAGTGTTCCAAATCACTGCTGATCAAAGAAATGCAAATTAAGACAATTCTGAGATACCACTACACACCTGTCAGATGGGCTAAGATGATAGGAAAAGATAATGACAAATGTTGGAGGGGATGTGAGAAAACTGGGACACTGATAGATTGTTGGTGGAACTGTGAACAGATCCAACCATTCTGGAGAGCAATTTGGAACTATGCTCAAAAAACTGTGCATACCCTTTGACCCAGCAATGTTACTACTGGGCTTTTATCCCAAAGAGATCTTAAAGAAGGGAAAGGGACCCATATGTGCAAAAATGTTTGTGGCAGACATTTTTGTAGTGGCCAGAAACTAGAAACTGAGTGGATGCCCATCAATTGAAGAATGGCTCAATAAATTATGGTATATGAATGTTATGGAATTTTATTGTTCAGTAAGAAATGACCAGCAGGATGATTTCAGAGAGGCCTGGAGAGACTTATATGAACTGATACTGAGTGAAATGAACAGAACTAAGAGATCATTATACACTTCAATAACAATACTGCATGAGGATGTATTCTGATGGAAGTGGATATCTTCAACAAAGAGAAGATCTAATTCAGTTCTAATTGATCAATGATGGACAGAATCAGCTACACCCAGAGAAGGAACCCTGGGAAATGAGTATGAACTGTTTGCATTTTTGTTTTTCTTCCCAGGTTATTTTTACATTCTGAATCCAATTCTTCCTGTGCAACAAGAGAACTATATGGATCTGTACATATATATTGTATCTAGGATATACTTTAACATATTTAATATGTATAAGACTTCCTGACAGGGGAGAGAAGGGAAAAGTAGGAACAGAAGTGACTTCAAGAGACACTATCGTAAAAAAACTACCCATGCATATGTTCTATCAATAAAAAGCTATAATTTTAAAAAAAGTCAATAAATGAAAAAAATAACACATTTATATATGGTTTGTAGAATACTCTCCTTCCATTATGAGTTAGGGAGCATAAGAAAAATTATTCCCATTTTATAGATGAGGAAACACACTTTAGGAGGGTAAGTAGTTTATCTACAGTCACATGACTAGTGTCTGAGGAGTGATATGAACCCAAAGTCTGAACTGAAGTCAAGCTTATATGCTATGCCATAGTTGATATGCTAATATATCTAACATATGATAACATAGTTGATATGTTACTGCCTATCTAATCTACCATCGGTAAATATTGCCAGGAAAAAATATTTTGTATGCATGACTATCTATGTTGCTCTTTTACTCAAAACCCTGAAATGGGCATTTCCTATCTCCAAAAGCTTTCTTTTGCTTCTACAATATGATGACACACTTAGGTTTCTAGTTTTATTTTATATTGTTTCACACTTCAAAATCAACTCTCTCTTCTACCAAACATGAACTATTCTCCATTGCTCCTGGGCTTTTCTAATGCTGAACTTTATGTCAAGAATGTTCTCCTACCTCCTTTCACCACATCTTTTAAAATAAAATACACCTTAAATGACAATAGTAGGTAAGAAGTGCTACCACTTCTAGGAAACTGTGCCTGATCTCTTTGGTCAGTAATTACCTTCCCTACTGGATTTTGTTTGGAAATTCTCTTAAACTCTTATCATGTAATACTGCGCAATACTTATCTCTGTGCTTTATCCAAACTATATTATAGCTGTCTGTATTCATTAAGAAATTGTCAACTCCAGGAGAGCAAGTATCATATCTTACTTAAGCTTTATATTATCAAAATTTTCTATCTTCCCAATCCTTGCAGAAAAGCTCACTAAATGGGAGATACTTCAATGTTTGCTGAATGAATAAATAACTATAACTATGGCTTGACATGCCCAATGAGAAGCTAGTTAATTGCTTGTGATTACTACAAAGATGACTTTTTCTATATCCTGTTTGAACTGTCTCTCATTCCAAAAGGCAGCTGAAAATAATCTACTTCTATACTATCTGTCATCATAGCATGTTGAAGGAATATACAGATTGTTAATACTATGTTATAAGAAATGTTAATTCTGTGGAAAAAACATGGTAATGTGCAAAAAAAGGATTTTTCATTTTTAATAAACCGAAAATTACTTTTAGAATTTTTCCTTACATTTGATCCTTTATTTGATACTTAAAACAACCCTGTACAGTAAAAGCTACTGGTAGAATTATGGACAAGGAAACTGAAGCTCTATGAGATGAGTTGCTTTCCCTTGAAGACACAACTATCAAGTGTAGGAGGTGGGACTTGAATCCAGATCCCTTCTCACTAGAATACAGTTCTCTTTTCACTGTAAGTCTTTCTTGATTCAAGTCCTAATGGGAACATTCATATGTAACATACAAAATGAGTGTAAGGATGAAAATGGACCTTAGAACATAAAGGGCAACTGAAGAGGCAGAAAAAGGTGCAGCAGTTCCAGGGAGCAGATATCTGGGACCCAGGGCAGGAGGCTCCTTTCATTGTTCTCCTTCCCTCCTCCCCTTTCTCCACTGCTCTCCGGAAGGGCCCTTCTATCCCCTGCCATGTAAATGAACTTTAATGTTCTTCCTTCGCCTTCATTTGGAGAGTTCTCATTTACTACCTCTCCTGGTGACAGGGAATGTTACCGCACCAATCCTGACTGCATAATTAATGCCAATGCAGCAGCAGCCTCTGTGTCATGTGTAGGGCTCTTTCGGTTTACTTTTGTGCGACACTTAGCCAGGAATATTAACTAGAGAAAGCAGCGTCACAACAGGGGTGGGAAATCAGCCTGTCAGAGACTCATTCCAAATGCCACTGAAAGGGGAGCGCCTTCAAGATTGTTTCATCAAGGTGATTGAGAACAAAAACTACTGAGAAAAATTCAAGCTTACATTTGAGCTTCTGCACATCCATTATTTATAGCTATGCCTGGTATGAACATACTCTTCACAGCATTTTTATGAAGAACCATGTGCATGTGTCATTGTAAACTCATGGGCGAATACATGTATGTAGCCCATACTTATACATGCAAACACCCTTAGGGAAAAATTCCCAGTTTTAGAGAAATAAAAAGGAAAATGTGGAAGGAGTTTTTGTTCAAAGGATTTTTAGATTTGTTGAAGAATAGGACAGACGTGTTCCTCGAGAAGGGTTAATGAGCTGTCCAAAATACACAATGATTCTTCTCTTATTAAGATTTTATTGATAATAATGAAGAATTTCATGAGTACTAAAAAGGTAGAGTTTCAATAAAATGTATGGAAATGTGAAACATTGCAAAGATTTAATTATCATCATCTTCCCTCAACTTCAAATAATTTTAAAAGCATTTCATCATGAGAATGATATGAAAAAAAGAATACTAGAATTGAGTTTGAGTGCTACCCTGTCACTTATTGTATTTGTGACTGTGTCTAAGACACAAGAAAGGCCACAGTTTTTAAAACTTAAAGTGGGCTCACATGTAATCTAACATCCTCATCTTATAGATTAGGTCTCTGAGATTCAAGGAGAAATTATCTGCCCAAGATCACAAAGGTAATAAATATAGTATCAGAAACAGGATTCTATTTCTATATTCCTGACTTGAAATCCAATGTACATCCCACAAGAACATATTACTTGTCTGATTAAGGCACAAGAACCTAAGAACTTTGCTATTAGGAAAACAACTCTGTCACCACGGTTCTGAAAAGTAGAAAGGGATTTTTTTTCCCATTTTACAGATGAAGAAAGATAATATCTTTACCTCTCATCTCACCAATTATTGTAAAAAGCTTAAAAATATATGTAATATACCGTGGAAAACTTAAAATACTATATAAATACTATATTAGAATTATCATTTCTGTTCTCGTGAAGAACTGAAACAAAATACTGCTTTAAAATATTTCACTACTTAAGATAACTTATACTCAAAAAATTTCATAACATAACTCTTTAGTAGTGTGATTATATATATATATATATACATATATATATATATATATATAATCTTTAATGATCCAAGAAATCTCATATTAGATGCATCTTCTTTTCTAGATAACTGTAAAAGGAATGCCCAAGTTATTGAATCAATGACAAGGGTATATGTATGACAGACTAAATTAGAACCCAGATCCCACTTTAATTTTTCAAAACTATTTTCTACCCTTAAATTACAAATTAAATAATTTGCCTCATAATAGTGAATATTCATATCACACACAATTCATTTACTCATAGAAATGGATTTATTAACCTCAGAATATGCTTTTAAAATAGGAAGAAATGAAATTTAAAAATCTAGCTATGACTTAGTTACTACAAGTGAACATAGTTAAAATAGGGAACCAACCACAATTACTGGAGGGAAAAAAAAGAAATTGGGTAAGAAATAAATATACTTCAACAAAGAAGTGGATTTTGTTTCAAATTTTAGCAATTGAAATGTCAGTAACTATAGTGTTAATAAAAAGGAGAAATTCTTACAAATGAATAGTCAAATATTAGATGTTATGTCTCAGAAATAATCTCCTGAATTAGTATTTATTTCTGGAAAAGATATGTTTGCCAGCTCTTATGAAGTCCAATGTCTTGATCCTGAATGAATATAAGAATTCCTCCATATAAAGTGGTCAGATTTAGGCCACTGGTTAACTTTACAATCTCTAACTATGAAAGGATTGAGAAGTTTACAATCTGAATGTCTTTACTGACAATCAAATATACAAACAATAACTGAAAATATTACTGCTATACCCTCAACAAAGTATACAGTTGAATAAATCAAAATGAACATGTCAGTCAGAATGTTTATTTTAGCCAGGAAGCAGATCATCAGACCATTATTACAAATTAAAGGCATTATATTCTATTCAGTTTTAATCTAAAAATGAATAACCCTCCTTGTATATTGTCAGTTTTCCCACAGAAGTAATATTTATTTCATGTTGAAATGCATATATTCCTTCAGAATGTTTCAATTTTGTCATTAGAGGTTACAAAAGGAGATTACTTTCAACTATAAGTCAAAATTCACCTCAAATTTGGGAGTATCTTTCCAGAATATAATAAATTTAGGATACAGAGGAAAAAATGTATCTATTAAAAATCACAAATCCACCACCATTCACAAATATTTTATAATCTGTTTCTCAAATATTCCCCCTAAAATCCTCATTGGCCTTCTACAACTAATCATTTTTATGTTAACAAATTCAATGTTCAGTCCAGTTTCCTGTTCTCTAAATGCAAATAGAGTTCCCCTTCTTTTCTGTTGAATTCCAATAGCAAAATTACATGTATTCTTTCTGAGGATCATTCTTTACTTTTAACTACTTAAAATAGCACATATTAAATCATCCTTATGATATATTACTAAAAGGGAATTACATTTTAGGAGTAGGATTTAACTGTGCTATAAACTCAAAAGTCCCTTGTGATTCTAGTGTGAAACGTGCAGCTCATTGATTTTGTTCTTGATAGTATGCTCTGAAACTAGCGAACATGCTGACCTTGTGTGTAAGGCAGAATAGTGCGTATGCAACATAAAGTGGGAAAAGCCTTTTAAAATGACTGGTTAAAACAGTAAACTGCAAAACCTAAAATACAGACATGCATTCCACAGTCTTATTTAACACTGGCAACCACAATTTAACAAGCTATTCTAACAAATGATTAGCGTGGTGTGTGCTTTTCTTTAGGCATCAATTATGACACAGGGTAATGCAGGGCACAACTTAAGTGTCAAATTACAATATGCTGCACAAAACCATTTTACAACAAAGCTATCTGTTGGCTTAGCAATTACTATAGTGCACACTGCTTTTCATGAAAGAACTTGGTCAGAGCAGTTTATGAGAGGTATTGCATCTGTTTATATATTTATAGTATAAAGAATTAGTTGACAGTTTCATAAAATCTCACATTTAACCTTTAATAAAATGTGTCAAGTAATTTTCTATTGGCTATTTTCAACAGTTCAGTGCATCAGAGATGGGCTCCATCTTTTCAGAGTTATTTGATAAAAGTAAAAATCTTAAGATGAAACTAAGCATATTTTCAAAAAAGGAATTAAAAAGAGTCTTCTACTAATGCAAGACTACACAATTAGCAATTGCATATTAATTTTATATGAAGAAATATTAAAAATATTTGAAGTGATGAACAATTGAAACATCAAATTCTTAAAATCAAAAATCGATAGGAAAGGATATATGTGGATGGATCTATACATTAAACAAGTACCATTTTATCAGTAAGTCTGATTCCAGTTGTAATTTATCAGTAAATCTGATTCCAGTTGTAATTTTCATGTGACAAATAATTAATCCATTAATTCTAAAAATGAATCAAAGTTTTTATCTGTCTTGATTGCTGGATTGGCCATTAATTCCTAAAACTCTTATGTGAATAAATACTTAATGAGAAAAGGGAAAAAATACACAAAACACTTTTTAAGCTATTTTTTCTGTTCTACTGCTGTCCTTTTTCTCCAGCATTTGCCTAAAGCCTCTCAGTAAATTACACTCCCAGTAAATGACTGTAATTTACCCGTTGAATTCCCTTGTTCAGGAAAAGCACAAAAACACATTCCAGCATTTCCACAGCTCAAATTTACCATTCGGGATGTCAAGAGCAATCCATGGGCAGTAATTTGAAACTGTTTGAACCTTCAAATGAAGGAAATTAGAAATGTTTTGAGAGCTAAGATTTCCAGTAAAGAGATAAAACCTTATAAAAATCTGTAAATGTTCAGTCTCCTTACTACCCCCCCAATTCTGACCTCCCCCCCAACTCAAGTAGAAACAGAAAACTAAATATATCATTTCACTCTAGATGTTGAGGTAGGTTAGAGAACACAAGATTAATAACAGAAGTCAAATAAAAATTTACTAGGTTGAACCATTTTTAAAACGATATTAATAAAAAACACTAATGCAGTGCTTCATGCTAAAATCCTTCCCAGTACAACAGCATACTAAACTGTCACAGTTCTATTGCCAATTGCACTTGAAATTAACCTACCTGAACATCACTCAAATTACTTCCTTCACCAATGCAACTTGGGTAGGCAAAATCCTTAGTGTTCAAGCCTCAAAGATGGCCAATATTCACTACCAACATTCTTTGCCTAGGCGATCCTGAATATCACTTTGCCAGGTTTTATTAGAAAGTAAGAAAATTCTAAAAAGATTTAAACAGTGATACAAGTCAGTGTTGTATTTATGTTAGGGAATTTAACACTAAAGCCTTAAACGTAAAATGTAAAACAAACAACCATTCTTAATTCCCAATATAAACACTTTCTTACTGTTATTTTATATTTTAAACCCCACAAATACACACACACACACACACACACACACACACACACACACACACACGTCCTACATTTAAGGACACTCAATAACCAAAACAGCCTATTTCACTGTCTAAAGGCAGGTTTTCATACACCAAAATGGTTATAAATCCTCATTATCCTAAATAAAATTACAGCACTTTAAACATTTCCAGGGAGAACATTCTCTCTTCTAAACAACTACCTTAGCGAGTAATAGGAAGCAATATGGTTGCACTTGAGTCACAGTTGGGAGCCTTTTTAAACTGTCGCCCTGCTAGCAAACCGATTCTACATATTAAAATGAATGCATTGCTTATTTCAAGGGAGGGGGGAATCATTTACAAAATCAAGACCATTATTAAAGCACTATGATGTATTTCTATTTAAAGGTGGATCAGAAAAGGGAAGACCCTGTGATTGAATAAATAAATACCTTGGCTTCCTCAACCTAATCTGTCCTCTTTGAGAGAGAAAGGATTGTTAAAAGACTTGAAGTGCTTTACATTTCCAATTATAAAAGCAATCTTAAAGATCTTTTATTGAAAATTTAGAGCGAAAGAAGCACAATCCAAATAAAATACTTATGGACTTATAAAGACTATGAAAGCTAGGAGAGACCTTAGAGGTAATCTAGTTCAACTTCCCATTATTGTACAATTGGTGTAATCTCTTTCTTTAAAATGAACTCTCAAATATTTACAAGTCTTCAAACAAATTACATAAAGACTTAAAAATATATCACGTTTAGACTGCATCTATCAGGATCCTTTTTTTCAGTAGTTATTATTAAATAAAACCCTAGCTCTTACCATGTCACCTATTCATCTGAATAGATTGTAGTATATTATAGAATAAGTTTAATTATGGACCCAAATTAGATGTGTTTAAGCCCAGCCTCCTAAGCCACAATAATGTTCAGAAATAAATTATGTGTACTTTATAATTTGATAGGAACATCAAACCATGCTTATCACATGCTTATTAAAATATTCCAGGATTAGGGTTAGAGATACTCTCATTAACAGCTTCCACATTTTTTTCTTCTATCTAGGAATATATGGTTTCTAGGTCTACTTGATTTTTTAAAACTTTTTAAGGAAATAAAGGAAAACATTTATTATGCCCAAACTAAAGACAATGAGTACCTTTATAGTAATTTGACAATAATTTAACTCTCTATGGAAAGTTTTCTTTCAAAATAGCTCACATTTTTTAAATGAAGCCTTTAAAAACACATTAACACTTGGAGTCAAAAATATCTAAGTACTTTTAGGATATAAAAATTAAAATAGGGATTGGAGAAGTGGGTGGCTACAATAAAATATACCTGGAAAAAGTAACCAATTTCTATGGCCAAGAAGAGGGTTGCCAATAAGAGTGGTTGGTTGACAACCTCAGGTGGCTCAAACTTAGGTTCTCTTAAACTGCAAGCATGTATCTAGTTCAATAGAAATGTCTTTGTACCCTATACTAATAGCTTAAATGGAAAAGCAACTAATAATAAAGTAATTAACTCCCCAACCAAGAAACTATCTACTGGGCTGCTACTTTTTGAGTGAAATTTTTTCAGTTAATTTCTAATCAATTATATTATCTTTTTCCATAATTGTAAACCTGGATGAATTATTTCTAAAAGTTGTATCATGGCTCGTGCCAATATAACCTATGAAGGCATAAAAACTCTAGCTTCTAATGTCACTGTTATCAAGCCAAAAACAATTATACCCGTTTGAGTTATGGCAACCAATAAACTTAGATAATCACCATATGCAACACAACATTTTGGCACTTGAACTTAAAACTCTTGTAGACAACTATAGATTGCAGCTAATGCTGAGTGCTCTTGTCCTACCCAAGGCTGCCAATAGAAATGCCAAACCCGCTGAATACTGCTCATCCTAGTAATGTTGTCAGTAAATGGCACATTCACACAGCCCCCAATCCTCTCTTCCCAGGCATGGTCTTCTCCAGCTGCAGCTTAATTTCCTGTGACTTGCCTAATTACTGTAATTAAGGATTAATTGCCATTAATTATTCACACATAAGCTCATCGCAAATCATGGGGTAAATGTCTTATGAAAGCTGCCATACAAGCCATGTATAAACACACTGGGATGCTTCAGGCGGGCGAATCTATCACTCAGCCCTCAAGCAAATCTCTGTGCTTCTTACAAAAACAGCCATAACTCTCTGAAACTCGACAGTCTTTTCAGGTAAGCATTAGGTTACAAAGCATGTTTTCCTGTGGAAGCCACAACAGTTTTATTAGTACTATAAATGCTGTTTTATCTTTCCAACTGCTATTTTTATGTTTCCATTTTTATTCTACAGTGCTCAGTTTAGGACAACCACTTGCTCTGAGGAGGAATGTTTGCAGTTGTGACTCTCCCTCTTTCTCTTCCCCCCGCCTCACAGTTTGAGGTAGTTCCATGTGGTTTACAACATATGACCGTGGAAGTAGGATCAGCATGCTACAATGCTTCCCACCCACCAAATCAACTCTATGATAAGCTGCATGGTTAACATAGAAACCATTTGATTTTTTTCAAAATTCATACCAGCTTCCTCTAATATAAAAAATGGACAGTATACATTGTTATTTCTACAAATCAATACGACAGTTGGCTTATCCAGAAATGTGCACAAACTCAAATGACAAAAATAAAAGGAAATTATAATGAACCCAAATTAGTTGCATATAGAATGCATCACTATTAAGATCAGGCAGACCTCATTTTTCTTGTGGAATTGTATGGCATTTTTACACACTTTCATTATTATATACTATACTTAACATATAGAACTATCTTTGTCAAGCTATTTTAAAAAAATAATCTTTCCTTCCTGGTATTCAAAATAGATACTGAGCTGCCCAAGGGTAGAAAAAATTATTTTTGATAGTTAATCTTTGTCACCTCAAAAGGTATACTCTGTTTGAGTGGTTCAAAACTGAAAATGCAGCAAAATAGCATACATTCTATCAGATGTTATGCTCAAGGAGCTACTGTATCAATACTATGCATTATCACTGAAAGACTGCCTTAGGAAATTTAAGTATAAGTAGGCAGAATGTTGTTCTAATTGTTATGTTAGTACCTTCTGCAGCAAATTAATGCATGAAACATTTTCATTTTGGTACATAAGTTTGTGTGTGTCTGAGTTAAACATTTATGTTAATGGACCTTCTGGCACATCTTTAATGTTTCAAATACTCTTGTACAACAGCTTCTTTCTAAATACATCATTTAACAGTTCTTTTCCAATTTTCAGCAGTACCTGAAATGGAGGCATGAAAGAAATGAAACATCTTATAGTTTTTAAATCTATAGCATAAATAATTACAGGATATAGCTGTTTTCAGGCAAAATACCAATTAAGTTTGCATAACCACCAGTATTGCAAATTGTAAAAAGCAAAATACTTTTTTTTAAAAACTCCATATAATTCACTATCTGATAATAGCTAATATTTATTCATCATATATTCAAATCACAATTTGAACCAAATCTTAGATTTTTCTGAAGTTAACACCTTCCCCTCCTCCCCTCCAGCTCTCTTTCCAGTGCTCTTTTTCTCCACTAGGCCAATATCCAACCACCCACTTGAGGAATGGAGCTAATGTTATGGATCAAGCAGCCAAGGCTACAATAAACTGAGTATATTAGGACATTCCCCAATAGAGAAGCTGCCTAGCCCTTCTATTCTTACCTGCCATTACAGGTGCAAACAGTGAGAGTCATATGGGATCTTAAAACACCCATTGTTCCCCTCTACTCCCCTCCCAAGCAGAAGCCCAAATCTTTTTCTGCTAACACTAGCAGAACTGGAACATTAGCAGTAGATCTTTTTGTCTTTAGAATAAGCCCAAAACCAATGTGGCTTAAGAAATATTATCTGGTGCTTAAAATCCATTCATCAAAACATGAACAATTGAGTAATGTGAATTCAAGCAAAACCTGCACAAAGTTGCCTTGATTGAACAATTTTCACCAAAAAATGAGTTAATACATTACAATCAAACCCCACACATAATCTAGCAAAATTGAAGCAAAGTCCATTCAAAATTGCTGCTAAGCCACTGACCATAAGTGAACATGATTTTGCAGTAGCATTGTTAATGTATGATGAATAAATCCTACCTTATGTCACACAAAAATTAGGTATAGCCTGCAGAAAGGTCAGTCCTGTTTAACATTATTTCACAACAACATCACTACCATATTATTACAATGAAGGTCCACCTCAAGGCTGAAATTCCTCTGTAATGCCATTTAGCTAGATGCTCATTTGTAACACTGTTGCTACAGAACCAACATTTTTCCTTACAGTGCTTTATAAATTCATGGATTTAGAGAATGAAGGGTCCTCAGAGATCAATCTCTTTGTCTAACCCCTTCATTACATAAATTAGGAGACCAAGGCACAAAGTAGGCAAATAAATTGCTCAAGGTCATGCAAGTGCTAAGTAGTAAAGGAAAATGTTAAATGTAGTCATGTTTGCAAATTCCAAATATAGTTTCTTTCCACATTAACACCCTTCTTCATGTTTTACCTTATATTACGAAAGTACTGTGTAAAAAAATAAAGCCATCCATAAGGGCTTTTAAGTATTCACAATTAAGGGGTTACCTCTTCCAACCCAAATGATAACTAGATGTTCTTAATCTTTTAAGACTCAACTGGTTTGGTTTGAAAATTTGATGAATAAGACAATATGCTACCATTAAACTAATTCTGCTAGAAATATTTTTTAGTTGTTAGCAATAATGAAATAAAATAGAATTAAATGGATGGCTCTACAGTTTTTTTTTAAATTGTAGCTAAACTTCATACTTTTAACCTAGCTGTCATTTACCAAGTGATTCACACCCCCTGGTATTAGAGACAAGCAATCAGTTGACACAGAGCGTTGCTAATGTCTACCATCCCAACACACACATGCTTCACCATCAATGTCATCTAATTGATACTTCCCTATTTTTTGTCACCTTGCCTTCATGCCAGCTGCCAAGCTCTGCCGTGTCACTTTCCATTTATGGACTCCCAACTCCCTTGATCTGGGTAATTAGGGTTTATGTGTTAATTGGAGTAAATACAAAGATGGGAGTCACAGACACGAATTTCAAAGCACAGCCATAAATTGAAGGGCTGATAAGCAGAGGAAGATGCCTTCATGGAACAAGTGTCAGGTCTGTTTTATCAACTTAGAAAGAACCATAGTCTCCTCACAAAGTGACATTACTTAAGTTTTGAAAAAAGGCTTAATGAGAACAATAATGAGCCTTACTTATGTATTGTCTTGCAAGAGGAAAATAAATTTGAAAATTGAGTTCAAGTAACTTTCCCTCCTTAGTAGGAAAATTTTTATACCTATTTCCCCTTTGCAAGCTTTATTTTTCTATTAATTGCTCAATTTCATAGATAATCACACTGCTAATACAGAAAACTAGCCAAGCATTTATTTCTTTCATTTCTAAGAAAGATCACAGAGAAATTTCAAGATTTTAAAGACAAAGGACTATGATTTAAATGAAAAAAAAAATGACATTCTCATTAAAATTTGAACATGTTAGAATATTTCCTGCTAAGACATAACTGTTTAATTTGGAACTAAAAATCATTAAAAAAAAAAAAAAGAAGCAAAAGATTTCAGAATTCTTTGGACAGAATTATGAGATAGGAGATTTTAGGTTCCTAATTCAAGAATCAATAGAGACTAAAACATCTTTGTAGAAACGAGCTCAACTCTAGGGGTTGTCTAAATTCCTCTTCAGAGAAGCATAATTGGTAATATTAGAAATTACCAGGTGAAAAGAAAGTTCATCTCATTCATACATACAAATATATTTATAACAGTTTTTGTATGTAGCTAAGAATTAGAAACAAAGTGCCCACTTTGAAGAATGGCAGAACTAAATATGGTATGAAAACAACAAAATAATATTGCTTTTTTCTAAGTGAGGAATATGAAGAATTCAGAGAACCTTGGGATTAACATCTGCATTTGTTATAAAAATGAATTGAGCAACATCAGGAGAACAATTCACTTGCTATTCACAATAATATAAAGTAAAAGAACTTTGAAAGACTTTAGAATTAAGTTCTTTGAAGTGATCAAGCATTACTTCAGAAGACTAATGATGAACCTTGCCTCCTAATTCTTGACAAAGAAGTAGGTGATAGAATATAGGTGCAGAATCTGTCATATGTTATCATACATGATCAATACATGGATCTGTTTTGTTTGACTATATTTCTTTTAACAAAAAAGCTATTGGGGTGGTAAGACATCAGTTAGTGTGAAGAGATATACAAAAAAGAGGGGGAAACATCAATAAAGCATTAAAAAATACATAGAAGAAAAAAAGTTTCAACAGGAATACAAACAAAAGGCTTTTTAAAAAATACGGATACACTTTTTTTAAAGTAATAGAGTTAAGTTCACAATTTAATATATAATCCTTTTTGGTCTTCCTTATATATTAAGAATATCTGTTGAATATAAAAGTTCTTAAGGAATATTAAAAATAGGAAAATTTATATTAAAAATTAATTTGATCTCAGAAATATCAAAATTATGGTTGACCCAAAGAACATGGAAGGATGATATATGGTGAACACATATAGGTTGCAGCATGTTACTAATTACCTGCACACAATAAATATCATAAAATTGATCATAAAGTACATGACCTTAAAATAGGAGAAAGAGCTAGAATTGTAAAAGAGTAAATCACAAAAGATTATGGACACTAGAGTATAAAACTAGAATTCCTAAGACACTGAAAATTTGCTGAAAGAAATACATGAGAAATGCACAAAATGAGAAGGTATGGGGGGGACTGCTATTTGTACCAGTGGAGTAAATATCCCATCGATCTATCTAAGCAAATAGATAACTGCCATTTCTAGCAGCTTGTGAGAAGTCAAACCATTAACATTAAAAAACAAAACAAAACCCTGAAAAAAGCAAATAAAGGTTTCCCATTCTAACATCTCAGAAAAAATTCCTCATTAGTGACATTTAGTTAATAAAAATGTATGGAAGAACGACTTCCTTTTTTTAATGAACTACCTAAAATGAACCAAAATCAAATCAGATTTTAAATTTATAATTGTAATTTTTGTCAGGAATTTATAAAAGAGTTTATATTGATATTTCTCACTATAAAGCCCAACATAGTTTTTAGACTTAGAATCATTCATCTCCAAAAGAAGTTTACTTTTTGAAAGTCACCACGTAACAAAATATTAAATGTATCATATTTTAGGATCATAGGATGTAGACCTGGAAAGACCCTTAGATAATTAATTCTTATAATATATTTAACATATAGAGAGGCATTTTTGAAAGGCATTTATTTTAGAAATAGTACATAATCATATTCATGAAACATGTAAACACCACAATCCATCGCAAACTACCCAATTAGAATTCTGGAAACACAAAATGACAGAAAGGACTCTAAGACAGAGAATGTTAGAGGTACAAAGAATCCTCATAAATTATTAGTCTAATCCCTTAATCTTAAAATGATAAAACTAAGATCCACAGAGTGGAAATATAAGTATTCCATCTTTTTTCTGGATTTTAAACATATCTCCTATAAACTAAATATCATTCAATGAGTTTTCATTCTATATACTTTAAGAATTTCTATGTCACATTAACAATTAATAATAACTTAAGTTCAATTTTTTTTTTTTGCAGGAGTTAAACCACATTTCTGGGTTCAAAGATCCAATTTTCACTTCAATTCACTTGCAATGCCTGACTTTAACCATCTCTTCTTTCTATACACTAAGAAGAAAATTTGGAGGGCAAAGTGGTAAAGAAGTAGGGTGCAATCAAAAGAGCTCTGGAGTTGTGAGTCAGAGGCTGACATTCAAAGCCCAGCTAAGACATGACCTTTCTGACCTTGCAGGTCACTTAACCTTTCTGAACATCTCTGTAAAAAAATAGGGTAGACAGAAAGGATCTCTACAACCCTTCCCAAATACATATGCAATGCATCCTACTAAATATCTAAGTAAATGTTTTGCTAAAAGTATTTCTCCCTTTTCATTATTACATGACTTTCTTCTGCAAGAATGTCTATTAATCACCATCAACTCAAAAATCCTTTTTGAAATTTCTAGACATGTATCATTTAGTTCAAATATGTACCCAAAACATGTAAGCCACATAGTATAAGGTCACTATGCACTTGAAGGAAACTTTTCTAGAAAAACTATCATTTTACTTAGTGTTGTGAGTTTTTAAATTAAAGCAAGCAAGTTAATCTCTACAAATTAACAGATGTCCTCCAGAAGCAGTTAGAAACAAAGAAATGCATATGTGAACATCATCAGCATCCAAATGAGTTTATTGTAAGACTCTTTTAGGCACATCTGATCTTGGCTTCAGCTTGTAGTCTACCTTTCAACTTGCAAATGACAGTGTCACCAAACACTGTCCTTCCATCAATCAAGTTGGGTCATGAATATACAAAAGGCAGCAGAGAGGCTGGCTACCTCCTGCAGTTCAACTTGGCCTAATTATCTAGCCCTTTCTTTTGGTTACAATCTGAAGGGTATATACCCAGTCAGCTGTTGGGCAGCCGGGGGCCTAATCAAGGGAGGTTATGCATACTGACCCTTATGTGGACAACCAATGCAAGTTAAATGTGAGCACCAAATGTCATCTTTCTTATTCATCATTATGAAATTTCCCTCCCCTTTTGAAATACCAATCTGCTGCCATTTTCAGACACTCCTCTTACCCCCCTCCAAGCTGTCACTTCACTATGCTTGCTGCCAGTTGAGTGAATTAGCATTCAAACTGATGCACTGTTCCTTTCTCAGATGAAGCCTTAAGATGTGTTAACCAATAACCTCTCTACAAAAAATGGGACTGATAGACACTGATAAAAGAGGTTTATCTGGGTGGCTTGATTTCCACAAATCACAACCATATCAGTAGCAAAATCAATAAAGAAGTATTTTTTTAAGTTGGAGTGGGAAGAGTTGGGGAAAAGAAAGGAAGGACATCAAAGAATTTAGAGTTAGAAGGAACTATTTTAGTTTAGAAATCATTCAGCCAAGTGCTTCCCAATTTGCAAGATATAGATCCCTAGAGAGTTATTTCAAGAAGTTCTAAAATTCATATTATTTAAAGCCATGGAATGAAATGGATTTTTACACCAAAGTATAACAATTATCAGGTAAAGCAAAAAAGGTCAAGAGAAACATTTATACTATCATTAAAAAGGAGTCCTCACACTGAAAATATTAAGAACCAGTGACCTAAATCCCCTCTTCAAATAAAGAAACTGGAACTGAGAAAAGGAAAGAGACTTGTCCAAGGTAATACAAATCTAGGATTATTCCTCACCTCACCTCACAATAAACTGAACATTTTTCCCACTATGGAAGTACTCTCTTGGAACCTTTTTCAGTTTGAAAGGGGCCCCCACTTGTATCTTCTGAAATTTTCAAAACCCCTTTCAAACCTACACTCCTTCAATAAGCTTCCTTCATAGTTTTCTTTATTCTCTTCCCCCTCTGAACTCTCATTATACTGTGATGTACCTGACTTGGGGATTTATCATGATCTATTCTGTACCCACAGTTATTTGGATACTAATTTAAAAAAAACCTTTAGCAATGAAATACCTGCATCTTTATATTCTCTCCTCCCAGCACCTGATATTTATACACAGTAGGTACTAAATAAATTGCTCAATTATATTAAATATTATTACCAATAAACTTGTATTTAAGTATCCATGATGTAGAAGTCACAGGGATAAACTTCGGAAATATGTATATGAGAAATTTCAAAATTTTTATCCCCTAAAAATTGTTAAAGGGAGTAGAGAATTAAAATGTATGCAAATAACTGTTAAGTTAAAAAAAAATCAGTTGCACAGAAATGATGGAAAGTGACCTAGAAGAACAAGGAAAAAAGGCATATTTCTAGTTGAAGTGTAAGGGGAAATCAGGGAAGATTTCCCAAGGCTTATCAAAACAAATGACAACTCTCAGTTACTAATAATTCACATAAGTACAAATAATGCTTCAAGAATGATCCTAGAAAGCATAGCCAAAGAATAAAATCTCAGGCAAGAAACCATATATGACTGAGATATGGGTTATATTTTCCTCAATGCCCTCCACTGAAGGAAAGAGATTGAGAAAAGAAAAAAATTACTAGAAAAATGAACATCTGGCAAAGAATACAATTATCAGGAAATGGTTTTGGATTTCTGGGCAATGGTCTCTAATTCAGGAATATCTGGCTCCTTTGAGGTCAGGGATGAAGAATAACAAAACAAGTGTTGGCAAGAATGTATTCAAAAGAGCCTGAAAATAAAAAGGCTACAAATGGGAAGTAGAAAACTGTTCATATGAATTCATCAAGCTAAATACCAAGGAAAGTACTACAATAAAGAAATAATAGCAGTTAAAAAATTCACAACATAAAATTCAAGAAAGGATCTCATAGTAACTAAAAGCATGGTCTAAAATTTCTATCCACAAATCACCAAAGCTTGGGCAACAAGCCAAACAAACCATAGGTGACCAAACAAAGACAAACAGTGACAATCACTAAGATTTGGTGAAACAAAATGAAAGTCTAAAATATCATTGTAATTGAGGGGTATACCTTTTACCTACACTGACTAAATCTATCACAAATTTATGTTATCTAATCTCAACTGGCCCTACTCCAACAGAATAATACTTCCATAACTGATTCTCTATTGTTCTCCTCCACAAGCTCATACGATCACAAAACTAGAGCTGGAAAGAACACACATCCATCACTTTCCATAATGATGAAAATTTTTTCTCTCAAGCTTTTACAACATTCCTTTCCCCATATATTTTTATCAGAAGATCAAAATTCAACTCAAAACAATTTGATGTCAACTCCCATTCTTTTCTGCTGACATCTAAAATAAAGTGACCCATCTCAATGAAACCAGCACTTTTATAGTTCCTCTGATCCTATTCTTCACCATTTTCTTCAGCAGACTGACCTTATAATCCTTGATTCTCTTTTTTCTAATCTCCAAACTCTCCTTCTTCATTCTAGGATGCATACAAATACACCCAGGGCCCCCAGTATTTAAAAAAAAATCCTCATTCAACCTTACCATTTTCTCAAACTGATTATTCAATAAACTCAAGTAGTTCCTATTACCTGTAGTATCAAATAAAAATGCCTCCATTTGCCACTTAAAGCTATTCACAAGCTAGGCCCAAACTACCTTTTCAGACTTAATAAATATTATTCAATTTCATTAACTCTTAGGTGCAAAGAAACTGCATTTTTTCAGTTTCTCAGACACAATATTCCATCTGTTTCTATGCCTTTGCACAGTCTATTCATTATACCTAAAAATAATTCCTACTTACCTTTCTCTTAGATTCCACATCTTCCTTCAAAGTTCTTCCCAAGCACCATTTCCTGAAACCCCAGCTATACTGGTAATTCCTTTGAAATTTTACCTCTTACTTTTTAATGTATTTTTGTATTACATAAATATGTGCAAGTTGTTCCTAACTGAATGTAAGCTCTTTGAAGGCAGGAACTCAGTTCATTTTTTACTATGTATCTCTAGTAACTAGCATAGTGCTTGGTATGCTGAAGATGCTTAAATACCTGCTGATGGACTTATTTGTTAATAACAAAATAATTAAGAGATAAAAGGAGAAAATAGCATTATATATTAAAGAAGCAAACACATGAGGAAAAGTACAGGACTAAAGGGGTAAAATATAATAGAGAATATTTACAATATTACAATAATAGGAGAAACAAAAGTAATTTTGTCATCAGTGTATAATAAATACAGACTACCTGGAGAAAGAGAAAATAGTTTAGAAGAATTAAGAAACATCTTGGGCCTGGCACTGAAGCAGGATATATTAATGAAGGGGAACTTCAATTACCAAGACATCTACTGGAGCTCTGACAAAAGCACAACAGTTACTAACTTCTTGCCTTGCCTTAATGATAATTACATCTCTCAAAAAGTGAAGGAGTCAACAGGAAAAAACTGTATCCTGAATCTAATTCTCCTTGGCAGGGAAGAAATAATTGTTAGGGGGGAAATGATAGAACCTTGGGGGAAAAAATACCTTCTTCCTAGATTTTTTGATTAGAGAAGACAAATGCCAAGATTAGTATGACAAGCACCCATAAACTGGGAGAACAGAATTCAGAGGGTTCTCAGGGAAAATAGGCAGAAAAGATAAAGTTCTACAAAGGAATTTAGCCTAGGAGGTATGTAACACTCTCAAAAGTTAATGAAACAAGGGAAATAAAGTCAAGAAGCAGAAACAGGGATCACTTGAAGAATCTACTCTGAATGCACAGGGAATTCATAGACCAATTTAGAGTTTTTAAAAAATATATGAAAAACAGAAGCAAGGGCAGGTAGTAAAGAGTAACTAGAAGAATATCACATAGTGCTATCAAATAGTATTAACAATGCATAAATTCAGAATGAAAGAAGCTGATGAGGAAAGTCAAGGACTACAGTGAAATGCCCGGATCCATGCTTAGTTCTGAGCTGTGTGTTAACTTGCTCAATGATAATCTGCTTACTATATTTAAAGTTCACAGATTTGGAGCTAAAAGAAGCCTCAGGGATTATGTGTTTATCACTCTCATTTTACAGACAGAATAAGCCAAAAGAGAGCAATTGCATTTCTGGGCCAAAGTCACATGGGTATTAACAAAATTGGAACCCAGACCCAGATACTGGCAAACTGAAAAAATTACACAGCTACATCTTCATTAGTGTGAATAATATATCCTAAATGGTGATATTATTAAAAATTTGTCCTATATTAAAGTTATAATTGTGTGTATATAATGCATATGTACATATATATATATACACACATATAAAATTTAACTAGTTATGTGACCCTGAGCAATTTACTTAACTTGTGTGCTTCAGTTTCTTCAACAGTAAAATGAAGACAATAATAGCACCTAATTTGCACGATTTTTGAGAGGTTCAAAGGAGATATTTGGGTGTTTTTTTTAAAGTACTTACTACAATGTCTGGACAAAAAAAAAATCTTCTGGACACTTTTGATACAGGTTGATATTGTTCTTTATTAGAAATGTAAGTTTTATAATGCTTCCTTTTTCAAAATAAACCTGTCTCATACACATTAAACATTGTTAATCAATTTTTCCACGTTCTCTGATTATTTTCTTTAAATCATCAGAATATTTAACTGCCAAGTATTTATCTTCATTGGCTGCCTCGAGTAACTATAAAATTATACAATTGAACTCAATTTGAAATAAATCAACCAACAACCTACTTGTAGTAAAAGTTTCTTCACTATGCACTTCATTTCCATTTTCTTTCACTGCTTTAAATAAACTTGAAGTTTTCATCTGAATGGCTGCTAAAAAGAATGTCTTTTTTTATTACAATCTTCATTCCATATAGCTGAATTCATACATGCTTCATTTCTATCATTGTAGCCTTTCTATTCCTTATAGTTGTTTGTAAACCACAGAAGACTAGTGTAACTTTGCCTTTTTTCTTGATTTCATCTGCATATTTTATATATTCTATACTATAAGTAAGTTTTTAACAGTTATCATGACCATAACATTCAATTTCATTAAATTTTTGTTTAAAAAAAAAAGGTCTCTTCAATTTTTGTGATTAGTGTTTCCATCTGAAGTATTCCTTTTTTTTCCTCCCCAATTTATTAGGGCTCTTTTAAAAACAAATAAAATAACCACAGTTGTTGGTAATCTGGTATGCAGCATGTCATACTCATAGGCAATGATGGACAAGTACAAACAGAACAAGGAACAAGTTAAATGCTTAATTCACTCAAATTGATTTAATTTTGGTTCACATTAAAAGTGATCTATATCACTTTATAATTCATATTAAATAGAATTTCATAATGTCACTATATTCATGTGAGGAAATCCAGAAACAAGAGTGGGAAAAGCATAACAGAGAGAATTTAGATAATCATCAAAATAAAGAGAAACCAAAATTAACTTCACTTAAAACAATCTAAGTGATTACTTCAAAGAGGCATGATAAGCAGAGAGAGGACTTCAATTATCCCAAAACTGGATAAGTGGAATTCTCATATTTAAGCAAGTTTAAATTTTTAAAATACACAGATGTTCAAAACAAAGCCAGGTATCAAGGGATGAATATATGGTGTCAGAGTATTATAAACATTGAGTGAAGAATGCTAAAACAGAAGGAGCTCCAGCTGATATGAAAAGCTAAGGATAATTGTTTGTCTGTTTATTATACTTTTTCACTATAAAGGAAGAAAAGGAAAGGTCAGAGAAGGGATAGGACTTTTACTTGGGATAGATGGGACAATAATAACTTCTTACTGTATTTCTATTTTCTATGCAAAAGAGAATATTTATACTAGAAATAAAAAAACTAAAATTACTAACAGGGAATTAATACCTAAGGTAAGGATTTAAGTGAAATGGTGACCTTGACGAAGTGAAAACATTTCAGCCTGCGAACTATATCTTCAGGTCCTAAAAGAACTTATAGATATGTTTGTTGAATCACTGTCAATGATTTTAAAAGATCACTGAAAATGGGAGAAATACAAAGTTGGAGAAAGTCAAATGTTATCTCGATTTTTTAAAAAGAGAAGTAAACAGAGATTGCAAATTGTCAGTGTATTTCACTTTGATTCCTGGAGAAATTCCAGAATGACTCATTTAAAAAAGAAGTGAGGATGCTATGACTATATTTTGCCTAGATTTGGCAAAACTTTTGATAAAGTAATTCATAGTAGAAAAAATGGAGAGAGATTATCTTATGTAGAGATATATTAGCCAATAACATAAGATGGGTTCAAAACTGGTTGGGCAATCAAGATTAGCAAATAATATAATCACATGAATTCAAAATTTGATGACTATACTATAATCAAAGAATAGTTGTTAATGTTTCAATGAGAATGTAGAAAGAGATCTCCAGTGGAGAATCCCAGATATTGCACATAGTCATATATTATTTAATAATTTTGTCAACTACTTGGATAAAAGCATCAATAGCAGTCATTAAATTTGCTAATGACAAAAATCTGGAAGGGACGGAAAAAACCCTGGATATGTGAGAATCAAAAACACTTAATTTAAAAAGATGAAATTCAGAGAGATAAAATTTAAAATTTTGTACTGGCTACAAAAAAAATAAATGACCTTCAGTTATAAGAGAAGCGGAATAATTAGATAGCAGTTGTCCTGAAAAAGAATTTTCCTAAGGATTTTAATACACAGCAATTTCAATGAATAAGTAGGGTGACATCACAGTCCTAAAGGATAATGCAATAAGAGGTACTTTGAGAAGGGCATAGCTTCCAGAAATAGGGAATAGATAGCCTCTCTTTCCATCCCCCCTCCCCACAACTCGTAATCTGTCCCCATCAGATCTCATTTGGAATATTATGTTCAATTCTGTGCAACAAAGTTTAAGAAGGATATTGACAAGCTGAAGACCACTTAAAAGAGGGCAATCAAAAAGGGTAAAAGCCTTGAGTTCATGTCATATGGTGATCAATTGAAAGAACTTGGTATGTTTAGTATTGATAAGAAAAGATTCAAGTAAAACATGATAGTTGTATCTGAAAGATTATTTTATAGGGGAAGAATTAGTTTTTCCTTTGTTTCTATTTAGTTCCAAAATCAGAATTAAGTAATGAATAGAAGTTAAATTCCAAATTAGAACCATCCAAAAATGGAATGAGCTGCTTTAAGAGGTAGCAGTTGCCCCCTCCTTAAGATGTCTATAAGTAGATTCTGAGTTACCACTTGTTTTGTATATTATGATAAGAATATTTTTATGTATGATATAGAAAAGAGCCTTTCCTGAAAAAATTGTTAATTTACATGAAGGAAGGCATGTGAATGCATGAAAAAGATTCCATATCACCAATAATAAAAGAAATGTAAATGAAGCCAACTATGAGGTTAGACCTCATACTTCCTGAAATGGTAAAAACTGACCAAAAATAAACAACCCCAAAACAAATCCCAAAATGAAAAATGCTAGAGGTGTTGCAAGAAAATAGGTAAATCAATGCATTGTTGATAAGAGTCATGAATTAGTCCAGCTACTCTGGATAGCAATTTGGAACCCATCAAAAAGCTATTGAATTGTGTGTACTCTTTGACCCAGAGATACCACTATAAGGTCAATACTCCATAAATGTAGCAGTTGAGTTTTTTAAATAGTAGTAAAGAATTTGAAAATAAGGAGGTCTATCAATTGAGAAATGGCAAAATAATCTATACTATACAAATAGAATATAATATTGCGCTCTAAGAAATAATAAAGAGATGGAAATTTTCTCAGAAACCTGGGAAAAGGTGCATGAATTGATACAGAGTAAAAGTGAGCAGAAACAAGAGAATAATTAGTATAATGACAACAATATTGTAAAGACAAACAAATCTGAAAGACTCAAACTCAGATCAATGCAATGACCAACTAAAAGTCTCAGAATGAAACATACTACCTATCCCCTATAAAAGGTGGTGGCCAGAGTGCAAATGAAAATTTTCTTTTGGACATGTTCAATATAGGACTTTGGCTTGCTTGGCCATCATGTTTGTAACAAGAATTTTGTTTTTCTTTTTCAGTGTTGGTGAGGGTTGGGGAAGGATGGAAGAAACCAGAAAAAAAATGGCAGATTCTCATTAATTTTTAAAGAAGAAATTTAAGGTCAAATCAGTAGAACAAATTAGGTACACACAATACCGTTGCAAATAAACCTGGTAGCTCAACAACTCAACAAACCTAAAGACATAATCTACTGGGGTAATTATTCATTATATGAAAAGAAGCTGCAGGGAAAACCGGATGATAGTCTTGTATAAGTTTAAACTAACACTTCACATCATATGACAATATAAACTCCAAAGGATATATGACCTAGACTTAACAGGTTACATCATAAACAAATATTGAAAGAAGAAACAAATTACTTTTCAGATGCATTTATAGGGGAAGAGTTCATAACCAAAAAAGAAATAGAGATGATCACAAAACGTAAAATGGAAATTTTTGATTACATAAAGTTAAAGGTTTTGCATAAAAAAATCCAACATGGCTAAGATTAGGAATGAAACAATTACACTTTAAAGTTTCATTAACAAAGATCTTAGAACAAAGATATATAAGAAACTGATAAAATTTCCAGGGAATACGAGCCATTCCCTAACTGATAAAAGGTCAAAGAACAGATATGAAAAGGTATCTCAAGAAAAGAAATCTAAGATAGCCACAGCCATAAGAAAAAATATTCCAAATTCCTAAATTAGAAAAATGTAAATTAAAGCAACTCAGATTCCACCTAATACCCATTAGATGAGCAAATATGGAAAAAAATGGAAAGTGACAAATTTTGAAAGGACTACAGAAAAAGAGGCACATTAATATACTATATAATCAATTTGTATAGCTATTCTAGAAATCAATTTGGAATTATGCTGAAAAAGTAACTAAGCAACATATCCTTGAAAATAGCAATAACATTGCTGCACTACACCAAAAAGATCAAAGAGAGACAAAAAAATACTATGTGTACAAAAATAATTATGTAGCTCTTTGTAATAGCAAAGAACTAGAAATTGAGGCTATGTTTCTCAAACAGGAAATGGATGGATAAATCATAACATAAAAAAGAAATAGAATGTTTTTGTGAAATGAATAATGAAAATAAATGAAAGAGGTGGTTTCAGAGAGATCCAGGAAGACTTATTTAGACTGATGCATATGAAGGAAACAAAAGAGCAATTTATACACCAACATTGTAAAAAGGAACAATTTTGAAATTCAAGAATCAATCACGATTCCAGATGACAGATAATGAAGAATGCTACATACTTCATGGGTGGGTAGAGAAGTGATAAAGAAATATGTAGAATTAGACACATATTTTTGGACAATGACAAAATATGGGAATTTTTTTGCTAAATTTCATTTGCTTATTTAAAAGTTTTGGTTTTTCTTTTCTTTTTTCCAGTTAGTTTTTTCCTCTATCGATAGAGGAATTGAAAGGGAGAAAAAAAAACATATGTGATGATAATTGAAAAGAAGAAAATTTAATTTAATTTAAAAACAGTAAAGGGATTTCATATTAAAACCTTTCAGAAACTTTTTTTAAAGAAGCATTACTTTTTGAAATAATAAGGTAATAGTTCTTCAGTACTCTGCCTTCATCAAATCACATCTGTAGTATTATATTTAGTTCTAGAAGTTAGCCACAGTTTAGGAAGGACACTGATAAACTGGAGAGCATCCAAAGGAGGACAACAGAGATGGGTAAAGATTCTTGAGACCTCATCTTATGAGGATTAGTTATCCCAGAAATGTCTACTCTTTAAAAAAAAAAAAAAAAACCGTTGGAGGGGACCTGGTAGTTGTTAAAATGTTTGAAAATGAATCACATACAATGGGGATAAAATGTGTTCACTTTCATTCAGTGGAAAGAAGCAGGAACAATGGATAAGAAGTATAAAGTGGTAAATTTAGATTTAGTAACAAGAAAAATACCCAATAGTCTATCACTCAGTAAACATTTATTAAGCACCTAATATGTGCCAAGCACTACGCAAAGTACTGGAGATGTAAAGAAAAGCAATAGACAGGATCAGCTCTGGAGAAATTCAGACTAATGGAAGAGACACAGGCAACAACAATGTACATTTTAGGGGCTTTAACACACTATTCAGGAAATTTGTTATCCCAATGCATAGAGCACAAGGTCTGGAATCAGGAATACTTAACTTCAAATTTGGCCTCAAACTCTTACTAGCTGTGTGACCCTGGGCAATTCATTTAACCTTTTTTGCCACAGTTTCCTCATTTTTAAAATAAACTAGAGAAGAAAATGGCATAACACCCCAGTATCTTTGCCAAAATACAAACAAACCAAAAAACCCCAAATGGGTCACAAATGGGATCTGAAATGAAGAGTCTGAAATAACAGAACAACAAAAAAGAATCAACCTGGGACAGTGAGGACCTAGTTGAAATTATGTAACAAATGTATATGGAATACAGCCAGCATAGGGTTTTTTTTTCCCCTCATGTTTTATTTTATTTTATTTATTTATTTTTTAGCTTTTTATTGACATTTTATTTTATTTATTTATTTAACTATTTATTATGAGCCCATGCCAGGGTAGTTTTTTTTACAACATTATCCCTTGCACTCACTTCTGTTCCGTCTTCTCCCTTCCCTCCCTTCAACCCCTCCCCCAGATGGCAAACAGTCCTATACAAGTTAAATATGTCACAGTATATCCTAGATACAATATATGTGTGCAGAACCAAACAGTTCATTTGTTGCACAGGAAGAAATGGATTCAGAAGATATAAATAACCTGGGAAGAAAAACAAAAATGCAAGCAGTTTATATTCATTTCCCAGTGTTCTTTCTTTGGGTGTAGCTGCTTCTGTCCATCCTTGATTAATTGAAACTGAATTAGCTCTCTTTATCGAAGAGATCCACTTCCATCAGAATACATCCTCAAACAGTATCGTTGTTGAGGTATATAATGATCTCCTGGTTCTGCTCATTTCACTTAGCATTAGTTCATGTAAGTCTCGCCAGTCCTCTCTGTATTCATCCTGCTGGTCATTCCTTACAGAACAATAATATTCCATAACATTCATATACCACAATTTACTCAACCATTCTCCAATTGATAGGCATCCATTCAGTTTCCAGTTTCTTGCCACTACAAACAGGGCTGCCACAAACATTTTGGCACATGTGGGTCCCTTTCCCTTCTTTAGTATCTCTTTGGGGTATAAGCCCAGTAGAAACACTGCTGGATCAAAGGGTATGCACAGTTTGATAACTTTTTGAGCATAGTTCCAAATTCCAGCATAGTTTTTTGGTTTTTCTCCAGCTTCATTAGGTAGTGCATAAATACTGAATTAGAAGCATTAGAAGCAAAATCAGTGGATGAAGGGAATATTCCAATGCTGAGGCCTGGCAGAACAAGATTAACTAAAGGAAAAAGGGATAAAGGACTTGACAGAAATAGATATTATGGAGTTGAATTGTCTTACTATAAGATCAAGATGGGGTAAGGAAAAGAGTGTAGCTTACATAAGACAGATTATTTCAGAAAGAACTGAGGGGTAGGAGAATTGGAAGTCATAGAGAAGTTTGGGGTTGGTTACAAGACACAGGGAGAAATGGAGCAATGACAAATTGTGATCAGAAGTAGAACATATATAACTGACGGCAAGATCAAGGATATGACCACAAATATTCTATGAGGTAAGTAATGATTACATAACTAGGTCTTGATGTGAATTTTGACAGATAGCTAGCTAGCAAGGGAAATCAAGCACTGGACCTAAAGTCAGTAAGAATTATCAAATCTGCCCTCAAACATTTACTGGCTATGTGACCTTGATTAAATCTCAGTTTCCTCAAATGTAAAATGGCATCTTTCTACCATGGTTATTATAAGAATCAAATGCAATAATATTTGTAAAGTATTTGGCATAGTACTAGCACACAAAAGTCTCTTTAAAATGTTTGTTTCCAATAGGGGAAGGAGTCCTACCAAATTTTTTTTTCATAACACAGTCCTTTTGATCTGATTTTTTTATGCAGCATGATAAATGTAAAAATATGTTTAGAAGAATTGCACATGTTTAATCTATATTGGATTACTTGCTCTCAAAGAAGGAGATCAGAAGGAAGAGAGAAAAATTTGGAACACAAGGTTTTGCAAAGTTGAATGTTGAAAACTACCTTTATATGTATTGTGAAAAATAAGCAATAATTCTTTTGTAAATATTTGTTTCCTTTCTTCCTTACAGATGAAATTCTAAAAGGTTAAGTGACTTGTCCAAAGTAATGCAGCTAGAAAACTTCTGAAGTAAAATTTGAACTCAGGTCTTCCTAATTTCAAGTCCAGTATTCTATCCACTATGCCATACTGTCTCGAAACAAAAACATTATCACTTTCAAAGTATCCAAGGAGCTTACAAAAATTGGCTCATTTAACCTATATAATACCCTGTCAAGTAGATACTATTAGTTGCTCTTTATGACAAGAGAGCTAATGTTCAGAAATTTTAAGTGTCATAGAACTAGTATTTGAAATAGTATTCAGAGGTCCTCTGGACCCTAAGTCCAGGATTCTACCCCAACACGTGCTGAGATAATAAATAGAGCTGGATCTTTAAGAATTAGAAAGATTTGAAGGGATAAGAGTGAGATGACCATTCCTATTGCAATGTTCAAAGTAAGCAAAGATTCAGAGGCAAGAGGAATAACAGTATATTTTAGGAAACCTGAATAGATCACTCTGGCTGGGGTAAAAAATTTATACAGCAGAACTGTGACAATGATAACAAAATAACAACTCAAGTAGTGACATAAGATTTAAATATGGGAAGAATAGGTACAAACTAAATTGTGGAGAGCATAGAATTTTAAATTAATACAAATTTTAATAAAGTTGAACTTTATTAAGCATGATGTAATGGAAAAAGCACTGGATTTAGAGTCAGAATTCCTGACTTCCGATACTTAACTACAAACTTATGCAGCTTTGGTCAAATCATTTTCCTTCTCTAGACTTCCTTTCTTATTGAGGGGATTATACTTTGTAATACATCTGATTAAACTTTATCCTCCTATTTTTTCCCCACTTAATGACCTCATCCAATTATCCATAAAGTATGATTGTATCCTTTGGGAAGAGAAAGTCTGATGAGAATTATATCTATTTTCCTTATAACTCAAATACAATATGTAATTTAAAATAAGTATTTTATGACAACAATGCAGAAACTCTCCAAGAGCACCTCTATAACTTTTAATCAGAATTTTTTTCTGGATTGCTGGATTCTTTAATAAGTGTATTCAGTTAATATTAATAAGTATATTCAGTTTAGCTACTGTTAAGGTTACTAAAAGTAACTTTAGACACAGGTGGAATGCATTAAGCATTTCTGACTTAACTACCCAGGATTCTGCACTGTTCTTGAAAAAAGAGATTCAAATACAAAGCACTTACTTACAGATACTCAAACCCTAGTACAAAAGGCATTTTTTAAAAGATGAGCTGAAATATTCATGGTTAATGATGAAAAGAAAGCATTTTCTGAATGGATGCCCATCAATTGGAGAATGGTTGAGTAAATTGTGGTATATGAATGCTATGGAATTTTATTGTTCTGTAAGAAATGACCAGCAGGATGAATACAGAGAGGATTGGCGAGACTTACATAAACTGATGCTGAGTGAAATGAGCAGAACCAGGAGATCATTATATACTTCAACAACGATACTGTATGAGGATGTATACTGATGGAAGTGGATTTCTTTGACAAAGAGATCTAATTTAGTTCCAGTTGATCAATGATGGACAGAAGCAGCTACACCCAAAGAAAGAACACTGGGAAATGAGTGTAAATTGTGCATTTTTGTTTTTCTTCCCAAGTTATTTTTATCTTCTGAATCCAATTTTTCCTGTGCAACAAGAAAACTGTTTGGTTCTGCACACATATATTGTATCTAGGATATAATATAACATATTTAACATGTATAAGACTGCTTGCCATTTAGGGCAGGGGGTGGAGGGAGGGAAGGAAAAAGTCGGAACAGAAGTGAGTGCAAGGGATAATGTTGTAAAAAATTACCCAGGCATATGTTCTGTCAATAAAAAGTTATAATTTAAAAAAAAAAATTATCTTCCACTGGAAAAAAAAAAAGAAAGCATTTTCTAATTTAAAAGTTTTTTCATTTCTTCTAACTTTAAGTGCAAGATTAAATGATTTGTGATTATGCAGTGTCAACATTTTATAATAACAAAACTTCTTACATATTTTTGTAACAACTACTACGTGCTCAGATTGTTAGGTGCTTAGGTGTTCTATTCTCAAGTTTTTTACAGTCTTGTTAAAAGACAGCTTCTATAAGAAGGGAACAGAACAGATAAGTAAAGGGAACTACTATAATCGTTTCTACAAGGTATATTCCCTTCTCTTTCAAATAAAATGGCACTTTTTATAAAAAGAGACCTTCAAGTTAAGACAAGTTACTATATAAGGTAACAAAAAGTCAAATTTAATCTATAAAGCATATGAGTCTACTGTAATACACAAGGAAAAATTACAGAAAAAAATAGTTAGGGAGATCTAAAGAGTGACTTAAACATATATATATATATATATATATAATGAAACATGTCTTTTTTATACTACCACCACTGTTTTTCCACCTTGTGCATCTCCTTCCCATACAGATATATAATTTTAACATTGGAAAATTCCATTGTAGAAACTTCTTCCCCTAGTGGAGATCAGAAATTTAGTCAAGACTTTATAGTCTTAGACAGTAGAATATGATTCTTGAAAAGTGACTTTTACCAATACTCATATGACTAGTAGATGTCTAAGGAAGGCTTAAACCCACATCTTCCTCCCTCTAAAGTCAGCTTTCTATTCATTACCTTACATAGTTTCTCATAGCAATGTTTTTACTTTTTGACTCACATGGATTTTTCCCTTGGGTTTTAGGTAGGGTTTTTTACATATTTAATCCAAATTATTTGGAAGGCATCTGAAATGAGATCATGAAGAGATATTATAAACTACTAAAACTTTTACATGTTTTGTTTTCTATTTCTGGAGGGGAAAAGAAGATTTAAGGAATTAAAAATTCTTAATTTACTTAGCAGTTGGAACCAAGATATAATTTTCCTTTTATAAAATAAACAGCATTCAAGGGACACTGCAACATCTTTCTCACTTCCAACACTCATGCAGGAAGTACAGCAAAGTACAGCTGCTGAAAAATGGAGTGACACAGGGGCAGCTAGGTGGCACAGTGGATAGAGCACCAGCCCTGAAGTCAGGAGGACCTGAGTTCAATTCTGACCTCAGACCGTCTGCTTAACACTTTCTAGTTGTGTGGACCTGGCAAGTCATTTAATCCCCACTGCCTCAGGGAAGGAAAAAAAACCTGGAGTGACACAAACACTATATTGATTTCATTATCTGGACCTCCATTCATTTCAATTCAAGAGGTGAACTAGATGAACACTTCCAGCTCTAAATCTATGATCCTATGATACAGAATGTTTTATGATAAATATTTTAGAGAGGTATAAAAATGCTCCAAGGAAAGAAAAGGTCATTAATGACTTGATGAGAGATGACAGAAGTCTTCCTGAAAGAGCTGGGATTTGATTTGCACTTTTGAAAATGGGTAACAATTAAAAAGTGAAGGAGGACTTTCTAAGTTTTAGGGTACAGCACAGAGAAGATGCAGGAAAGTGATAAGCATTATGGAAGCAATTAAAGAAAATAAATGAAAAGTAAAGTTTATGACATGAAAAATAAATGTATCTAGCCCATTATTTTCACTCCAGTTCCATTCACATGAGCTGAGGTGAAAAAAAAAATCCAACAATTTTCACAAATATAAAAAACACAAAGGATGAGATTGCGCTTTCTAAGGTCATTCTTTTAGCTCTAAAATTCAGCTTTAAGAATCAATCAGCTAAGGGCTTTTAATTAACAACTCCATCATCCTCTAGTTTGTCTTTCAACAAGTACTAGATTGCAAGATATGCTTTGCATTATCATACTCTTCCCTGAGGAAGTATGGATGATGGGTTCTTGAACACAATTACAATTTTCTGAATCAAAATTTCCCTCTGGAGAACAATCTTCATCCTTGATAATAAAAATGACTTTCCCTGAAGTGAGGTGAGGGTACAATGAAAGGGCATAAAGTGATGAGTAAGAACCAAGGGGTTAAAAGGCAATTAAGAGAAAATAAATGAAAAATAGAGAAAAGCTGATGACATTAAACCAAAAATAAAATATACTTATCCTATTACTTTCCCTCTGGCCTCATTCAATTTTCGGGCCAACCATTTAATGATACCTAATAATGATACTAATATTACAGAAACTCTTCTCTTATTCTTTTGTGAAGTTGATGTCTAATCCTAAATCAACACCAATCCTCATTATTTACTTTCCATATCCTTAGGTCCAAGTGGTAAAACAGTGTTGAAAACCATTTTTAAATAGTTGACAAAGAATTGGGGAAGAGAGAAGAGGGAGAGAGGGAGGGAAAGAGACAGACAGACAAAGGGGAAAAGAAACAGAAGACAATGGGATGGAGGGAAATAGGACAGTCAGTAATCATAATCATAACTGTGGAATGTAAACGGGATGAGCTCAGATACAGACAATAGAATGGATTAGAAACCCAAATCCAACAACATGTGTATAATTGTGAAAAAGATAATCAAGGAAACTACATTTTGCTTTAAAAAAAAAAGTACTTATGAACAATAAAGTAATATCAAAAAAAATTTACAGTAAGTTTATCTGATAAAGACTTCATATTACAAATATGTGCTAAGTAGAGAACTTAGTCAAATTTATTTAAAAAAGGAAAAATAGGTACACTAATGAACTGTTCAAGTAGTAACTGGTCCAACCATTCTAAAGAACAATTCTAAACCCAAAGGGCAATAAAAACTGTGCAATACCATTACTACTTCTATATCCCAAAGAGATCAAAGAAAATATCAAAAGCATAAAAATATTTATAAAAGATCTTTTTGTGGTGGCAAAGAATTGGAAATTGAGGTTATGCTCTTCAAATGGGAAATAGCCAAAGAAGTTGTGCTATAGGATTGTCTTATACTAAATGACAAGAAAAGGCAAGACTTAGCAAGATTTATTTGAACTGATGAAAAGTAAAATGAGAAGAACCAAGATGTCATCATTCTTCACAGTAAAACAATATTCTAATGATGATCTACTACTATGAAAGACTTAGCTACTCTGATAAATACAATAAACCTGAACGATTTCAGAGAACTCGTGATGAAAAAATGTTATCCAATGTCAGAGAAAGAACTGATGAACTCTGAATAAAAGTTGAAATAAAATTTTCTCATTTTATTTTTCTTGCTTTTAAAAAGGTATGGCTAACATGGAGATGTTTTGCATGATTTCACATGTATAACACATCATTTTGATTGTCTTTTCATTGTACAGGGAACAGAGGGAGAGAATTTGGAACTCAAAATTTTATTTTTATTTTTTTCTCTGTGGCATTTTATTTTTCCAAACACAAGTAAAGATAATTTTCAACATTCTTTTCTAGAAAATTGTTTCCTATTTTTTCTCCCTCTCCTCTTCCTCCGCTCTCCAAGAAAATCTGATATAAGCTAACCACATACAATCCTTCTAAACTATTTTCATATTTGTCATGTTGTACAAGAAAAATCAGAACAAAGGTGGGGAAAGGTGAGAAAGAAAAGGCAAACAAACAAAATGAACGAACAAAAAGGTGAAAATACTATGCTTAGATTAACATTCAGTCTCCACTTTTCTCTCTGGATGTGGATAGCATTTTCCATCACAAGTCTATTGGAATTGTCCTGGATCACTGCAAAGCTGAGAAGAATTAAATCTATCATAGTCAATCATTACATAAACTTGCTATTGCTATGTACAATATTCTTCAGCTTCTGTTCACTTCATTCAGCATCAGGTCATATAAGTCTTTCCAAATTTTTCTGAAATCAGCCTGCTCATCATTTCTTATAGAATACAAGATTGCATTACATTCAGATTCCATAACTTTATTCATCCATTCCCTAATTGATGGACATCCAACTCAATTCCCAGTTCCTTGTTACTATAAAAAGAATCGCTACAAATGTTTTGGCATGCATGAGTTCTTTTCCCTCTTTTATGATCATTTTGGGATACAGACCCAGTAGTGACATCATTTGATCAAAGGCAGTTTGATAGTCCTTTGGGCATAGTTCCAAATTGTACTCCAGAATGTTTGAATCAGTTCACAACTGCACCAATCAATGCATTAGTGTCCCACTTTTCCCACATCCCCTCCAACATATCCTTATTATCTTTTCCTGTCATTTTAACCAACCTAAGAGATGTAAAGTGGTACCTCAGAGTTGTTGGCACTTCTCTAATCAATAGTGATTTAGAACATTTTTCATATAACTATATAAATGGCTTCAAAGTTGTCTGGAACTCACAATTTAAAGAGAGACTGCACTAATCATCTCCTAAAAGAAACCCCAAAAGGAAAAGTATCAGAAATATCAAGTGCAAAATCCATAGTTCCCATATCAAAGAAAAAATACTGGAAGTATCAGAAAGAAGCAGTTCAAATATCAAAGAAACATATTTATTCTGTCCCAAGATCTGGCAGTTTCTATCACAAATAAGAAGAGAGCTTGGATTATAATATTAAAAAAGGCAAAATATCTAGGCTCACAGCCCCAAAATAACTCAGTCTGAAAAACTGAATAGCACAAAATAAAAAATAAATGTTTGATTGAATAGGAGACTTTCAAGACAAAAATGTCTTATTAAATGAGTAGAAAATGTGAAATGCAGGTACACAAGCTAATAGAAGCCAAGAAAAGTAAATTTATTTAGACAATTAGAAAGAACCATATGGTAACACCATAATACCAACATTCTAATAGGAGAAGTGTCCCTTTAGAACTTCAATATTTTCAAATATAAGGAGGGAGTTCAATAACAAAAAAAGGGGGGGTTAGGCATTCAGAGGTGGATTTGTTTCTGTTCTGAGGGCTTCAATAGAGGAAATAGAAGAAGGATATAAGGAACATAACAGATTAGAAAGAAGAAGGGAATGGGAAAAAAAAGAGTAAACAAAACATGGAGGAAGAGACAGCAAGGAGTTGGTACATCAGATATACATCACTCCTATCTAAACCAACCAAAAAAAAAAAAAAAAAAGGTTGCACACTTAAACACATGCACATATGCACAATGTGGATGCATGTACACACACATACAGATTAATATAGAAATACATCAAAATAGAAAAACAAGTGAGGATAAGGAAAAATGGGGTTAAAAAGGAGGACAATACCAGAGAGAGGATAGTCACAAGAAAAAAAGCTAATTAAGGAAAGATTAAAAGGAAAAAAAGAAAAGAATTAGAATCTAAAGGAGTATCAAGTAATTGAGGGATGTTTTAGGTAATTATGACATATGAATAAAATATTCTGAAAGAATTAATATAAAGTGAGCAACACCAGAAAAACTTATACAAGGGCAATATTGTAAAGAAAAATAACTTAAAGATGTAAGAACTCTGATCCAAGCAATAACCAACTCTATTTCTAGAGGAACTATGATGAAACAAACATGTCACCTACCTCCTGTCAAGAGAAGTAACAGATTCAAGGTATACATTTTTGAACATGTCTACTTTGAGGGGGGTTCTTTTTACTTGCATATATTTATTACAGAGTTTTTTATATTTTTAATTGAACGGGAGGTTTCAGGGGAAATGATTTTTAAAAAAGGGATGTTAAAACTTTTTAAAAGCTCAGAAGACAGTTCAGAAGCAGAGAAAGCAAAACAGTTATACATATATTTTTAAAGCAAGTGATATGAAATAGAACCTTATTTCATATAGAAGCTTTCTTTTTGTCTTTTGCTGGATATACAGAAGTGTCCTTTTCTAGTTTTTAAATGGACAAGATACAAAAATTTTAAAAATAAAAAATGTATCTCCCAGAACTAGTATATCAGATATGGTCCAATCTCAATTACCATTGCCTATATACATAAATCCCTTATCTTTATCTTCAATCCCAACATTACTCCAGTCACCTATCTTCAACTACTTATTGATCATTGAAGACAACCACTTGGTTGGACTATAATTAAAATGTATACCTTAGATATAACTTTATATAACTCGTCTAGTCCATTTTAGGAATTAAGAGGTATTCTTCAAAAGAATTATACAGCCAGTAATAATAAAAGCAACAAGCCTTTATTACAGTTATATTTTACCTCACAAAGGAAAATAAAGGCTTATGGGGACATATCTACAAATAGACTAAGAGTACAAGAAGACAAGAACAAAAAAGGAAGGATATGAGTAGAGGAATTGCTACCTTCTAATACAAAAGACAATGAAGGACTATTAGCAATAGTCCTTTGGAGATGCTGTTCCTTGAACCCTGGCACTCTTAGCTCTAACATTGAGGTCTTTCTTTATAATCACTTTGGGAGATGGTTTGTTTCACCTCTTGTCCCAGGGTAGCACTTAGAATTCCCAAAAATTAAGACAGCAATCAACTCACCCTTAATACTATTTCCATATATAGAATTCCATATACTAGCTATTCCATCTACTAGAATAGTTCACATTGGTAGGAAAGCTTAGAGAAATTCATTTGCTAGAACAACTGTAAACAAATTCATTAGCGAAGAAGGTGCATATTAAGCAACGATGTGAGGAAATGGAATTCCAACCTAGGATAAAATATTCCTTCCTAGAAAATCCTAAAATAGAAAAGGAGGTAAAATCCCTAGAACAGAAACAGAAAACAACAGAACAGAAAGAAAGGCTACTAAGAAATGATGAACAAGTTGATTTCAGAAAAGCCTGGGAGGACTTACATGAACTGATGCAAAGTGAAATGAGCATCTAGAGAACATAGTACACAATAATAATAAGATTGTGATGATTAACTGTGAAGGACTTGCCTCTTTTCAACAATGAAATGATTCAAAGCAATTCCAATAGACTTGTAATAGAAAATGCTACCCACATCCAGGGTATTATGAATTATGGAGACTGAATGTGGATCAAAACATAGTATTTTCTCCTTTTGTTGTTATTGTTGACATTTGCTTGTTGCTGTTTGTGTGTGTGTGTGTGTATTTTTTCCCTTTTGATCTGATTTTTTAATGTGCAGCATGATGAATATGAAAATATATTTAGAAGAATATCAAACTGTTTGCTGTCTTGGGTAGGGGGAGGAGGGAGGAAACAGGAGATGGAGAAAAATTTAGAACACAAGGGTCTTGTAAAAGTGAATGTTGACAACTATCTTTGCATGTATTTGGGGAAATAAAATACTATTAAAATTTTTTTAAAGGAAGATTCTGAAAAAAAACAATTTTATTAGTTTAAAAAGAAAGACTTTAATTCAAAAATATTCTTTTTGAACTGCCATAATGTTGTGGTTGTTGTTTTAATTCTTGGATTAATCATTTAATGACAAAATATTGTCTTAAGTTTGGAAAGCACTACATGATAGTGGCGAATTGTTTGTTAAGTGCCTAGAGACTTGCCAGCAGTAGACTGACTATGGCAAGTAACAAAACAAAGAAAAAATAAAAAATGTTCTCATTTCTTTTTAGTTCCCTTCTACCACTATAGTGACAATAGCAGAATAGCATAAAAATAGAAAAAGAAGATCAAAGTTGCTAAGAATCGGAATTTCTAGACCTTCCAAAAATTAACTATTCATAGATTCAAAGATATGAGATATTTGTCATATGACCAATAATTGGGCATACTACTGAAAGCACTGAATCCTGACAATGTTGACATTTTTGCTATGAATGAAATCAAAAGAAGAAATACAGCTAAATCTTAAGATAGGTCACAATTTCTTTTCACACAGGCAACTAAAAAATTTAGTGAGTTGGTTTCAGAATGTATCCAAAGGAAGCAAGAAATATCAATTCAGAGGCTTATTTGACAATTTCATTATGCAGGGCTAATGATAGGCATTTGAAGAAACATCATTATGAAGACAGTTTTAGTTTATATGCCAATATCTGTTGCAGGGAAGAAAGAAAAATACTAAGATAAACTTATCAACAATCCAAATTAAAACACACTCACTAAGTGGCTACAATGCAAAAGGTAGATACAGAGGAAGATGGTCAAAATCATTGAAAATTTAGTTTTTTGAGTAAAAACCAAGAACCCAAAGGCTTAAAAATTACCAACATGCCTCATACCTATATATCATGAATAATTTGCTTAAATGGAGTCAGAAGACCCCAAATAACTTTATAAAAATGTAAGAAGTTATATATGAGGAATCGAGAAAAAGTTTGTAACTAATGTAGGTATCGCAGCTGAATCAGTTGATTTGTTAAGAGCAAAAACAAAACAAAACAAAACAAAAAAATTTAAAAATAAAGGAATAAAAATGAAGAAAAGATAATGCATGGAATTACAACTTAAATCCGATATAAATAAGCTTTTGTGCCCCCCCCAAACAAATATAAACAAATTGTATAAGTTAAATATAAATAATAAATCACAATGAAGAGAACTAATGAAACCTAGAACTATCTATTCCAGGAAATAATTGATCTCTTAGCCAAGAACAATATCAGTTTAAACTATAAACTTATTTGTAAAATGTTACACAAAAAAGGAGAATGGAAGATGATGGCAGTACAGTTTTATAAAATAGAAAGAATGGTCAGATAAACAAATTTAAAGAAAGTTTGTCAAGAGAATACTAAATAGTTGTCTAATGATATTTAGTGATGAAACTAAAATAATAAATAAGACAAAAATTCAAGCTATAAAAAGGCTAAATTGACTATGATACACATAGTCGATTCCAGTTAGAAAGTGAGTTACTTTTGAGGGCAAGAATGAAATGAGTTTCCATGTATCTTCAATTCCACTTCATAGAATTGGGTTTTTTTCTTCAGTAATTTTAAATAACATCTTCTACACTAAGTTTCTCCTAATGTCCTCCACTGCTAATGGCCTTCCTCTCAAACTACCTCATATTTAACTACTTTGTTATTTGTTCTCTTTATATTGATTCTGTATATATTTGGGTGTAGCCTTATTTTCTCCCCATTAGATTTTAAGATCCTTGTGCTCAAAGATTTTATCATTCATTTTATTTGCCTACCACAGTAACACATAAGAGATGCTGATAAAGTATTTACTGATTGATTACTATCTCAAAGAAGAAAGTATTTACAGCCTGCACAGCCCTAAACAAGTAACAACTTCTCTTGGCCTCAGTTTTCTCATTTATAAAATAAGAGAGTTGGTATAGATTATTCTAGTCTCTTCAATCTTTGAGTCTATGATTCTATGATCAAAGGAGTGGGAAAAATCTCAAGACTTTATTACAAAAAAAAAAAAGGCAATCAAAAAAATATAAATAACCATTGACCTATATTTACTTTCCCATCTATAGAAAAATTTCATGAGAATAATCTGTATCTCTAGCAAGGGCAACCTTGATGAAGGAATGGAAGGGAACAGGAAACTTTTAGATTTAAATTTAGATTTAGATTTTAAAATGTATCAATGAAAAAAAATTAATTATGAGCTGGTCAGATAGCACCAGATATCTGATAAACCATCCAGGAAAGGCATTGGTATCATGCAATGTCAAGAAATTACAGCAGCCCTTTTTGGAGTAGCAAAAAATTAGCAAATGCAGATCAACTAGGGAATAGCTGAATAAACAATGGTGTGTGAATATAATGGAATATTATTGTTCAATAAAAATAATGAACAAGCAGATTTCAGAAAAACCTGGGAAGAATTGTACAAACTGATGTAAAGCAAAAACAGCAGAACCAAGAAAGCATTGTACACAGCATCAGCAACACTACATGATGATCAACTATAAATGAATCAGCAGTTTCTCAGCAACATAACAATCCAAACCAAGTACAAAGGACTCATGAAGGAAAATGTATCCACATACAGATAAAGAATTGATGGACTGTGAATATAGATTGAGGTGTATTTTTTCACTTCCTTTATTCTTTTTTGAGAGGATTTTCCCCCTTTTGATCTATTTCTTCTTTTGCAACTGTGACTAATATAGAAATGTTTTACATGACAGCAACATGTATAAACCACATCAAATTGCCTACCATTTTAGAAAGAGTGGCAGAGAGGAAGAAAAATTTGGAACTCAAAATCTTGTTTAAAAAAGGAATGTTAAAAATTATATCAACATGTAATTGGGAAAATACATAAGAATCTTTAAAAAAAAAATCTCCAAGAATTGGATGGACATTTTGTATAAGATATATAGAATATATAAAGAATAGGAATTTAATAATGTTTATTCCTTCCTTTTACCTCTACAATGAGATCAGATTCTTGATATTATCAAAATCTAGTAGTAATAAAGCCCAAATTCATCAAACTATCCAACAGAGATATGACTTTAAAAAATGTTATTTTTGAAATAAGGCAACTAGGAGGTTCAGTGGATATAACCTTAGATGTGGAAGGAGAAAGCCCTAAGATCAAATTGGACTTCAGATACTTATTAATCATATACCCCAAGGCAAGTCACATAAACTGTCTTCTTCATAAATGAGGTTAAATATACTACCAACTACTCAGAGTTGTTGTGAGAATAAAATAAGATAATACTTAAGAAAGTATTTTGCTAATGTTAAAATGTTTTGTTTTTTTTTAAAGTTAATTTTCCCCCTAAAGGAGTACAAAACATTCCATAGCTTCTGTAATCCAAGGAATGTTATCCTTCAAAGTAGTGGCTTTGGAAAGCTATGTAACACACACACAGACATTTTATTTGTTTATTTATTTATTTCCAGAATCTTGCCATTTCTTCCACAAGGGCAAAAATGGTTGTAACAATTCTTTTTGAGATGACAAAGAATTTGAAATTGAGGAGATGTCCATCAATTGAGGAATGGCTGAAAATGTTTTGGTAGATGAATGTGATGGAATATTTCTATTCTTTGAGAAATGATGAGCAAGGTGATTTCAAAAAAGCCTGGAAACCTTTACATGAACTGATGAAAAAGCAAAGTGAGTAGAACCAAAAGAACACCATACACAATAATAGCAGTATTACATGATGATAAACTATAAATGACTTAGCTTTTCTCATAAATGAAATAATCCAAGACTTCAAATGAAAAATGCCATCCAGCTGCCCATCAATTGGAGAATGGTTGAGTAAATTGTGGTATATGAACGTTATGGAATATTATTGTTCTGTAAGAAATGACCAGCAGGATGAATACAGAGAGAACTGGCGAGACTTACATGAACTGATGCCAAGTGAAATGAGCAGAACCAGGAGATCATTATATACCTCAACAACGATACTGTTTGAGGATGTATTCTGATGGAAGTGGATCTCTTCGATAAAGAGAGCTAATTCAGTTTCAATTAATCAAGGATGGACAGAAGCAGCTACACTCAAAGAAAGAACACTGGGAAATGAATATAAACTGCTTGCATTTTTGTTTTTCTTCCCGGGTTATTTATACCTTCTAAATCCAATTCTCCCTATGCAACAAGAGAACTGTTCGGTTCTGCACACATAGGATATACTGTAACCTATTTAACATGTAAAGGACTGCTTGCCATCTGGGGGAGGGGATGAAGGGAGGGAGGGGAAAAATCGGAACAGAAGTGAGTACAAGGGATAATGCTGTAAAAAATTACCCTGGCATGGGTTCTGTCAATAAAAAGTTATTAAAAAGAAAGAAAGGAAGGAAGGAAGGAAGGAAGGAAGGAAGGAAGGAAGGAAGGAAGGAAGGAAGGAAGGAAGGAAGGAAGGAAGGAAGGAAGAAAGAAAGAAAAATGCCATCCGCATCCAGAGAAAGAACTATGCAAATGAAAATATACTATTTCCACCTTTTTTCTTGTTTTCTCTCTCATGGTTTTTCTCTTTTTTCTCTTTCACAAGAACACTAAAAATGTTTTAAATGACTGTACTTGTATAATATAAATCATATTAATTTGTCTTGGGGAGGGGGAAGGAAGGAGAAAACCATTTAGAACTCAAAATCTTACAAAAATGAATGTTGAAAACTATTTTTACATGTAATTGGAAAAATAAAATACTATTAAGTGGAAGAAAAAAAGGAAATTAGATATTAAGTCAATAGAACTTAATGCTCAATACATTCTTTTTTCTATAAAAAATTAACATTATATGACCAACAGGATGATTTCAGAAAGGCCTGGAGAGATTTATATGAATTGATGCTAAGTGAAATAAGCAGAAACAGGAGATCATTATACATGGCAACAAGAAGATTATAAAAGGATCAGCTCTGATGGACGTTGCTCTCTTCAACAATGAGATGATTCAAACCAGTTCCAATTATTCAGTAAAGAAGAGAATCAGCTACACCCAGAGAAAGAACTATGGGAAATAAGTATGGACCACATCACAGCATTTCTTTCTGTTATTGTTTGCTTGTATTTTTGTTTTCCTTCTCAGATTTTTTTTCTTTCTTTATAGATCCAATTTTTCTTGTACAGAAAGATAACTATAAATGTGTGTGTGTGTGTGTGTGTGTGTGTGTGTGTGTGTGTGTATTGGATTTAATATATATTTTAACATATCTAACATGTATTGGACTGCCTGCCATCTAGGGGAGGGGCTGGCGGGGAAGGAGGGATAAAGTTGGAACAGAAGGTTTTGCAAGGACCAATGTTGAAAAATTACCCATGCATATGTTCTGTAAATAAGAAGCTATAATAATAAAATTTTTTAAAATAAAAAAGAAGAAATTCTAAAAAAATTAACATTATAGGCAGAAATATACTGGTAAATATTTCAAAACTGGCTTAAAGATGAATTTAGGGGAATGTGTATTGAACACACTTTTAAATTTAATCTGTATCATTAAAATTTTCTTCATTAGTTTCTTTAATCTTATAGAAAATTTTAAAAGACAGCAACGACAATAAATCAAATCCTAATTTGTAGTATTTGCCGGTTTCTAAGATATAAAGGCTCACTGTGAAGATTTTAACTATTGGCTTTCCTGGAACAAACAACTCCACCACAACACTACAATAGATAGAGCCTGAGTTCTCAAAAGCTATGCCAATAGAATTCTGTCAGACTCTATTTAGCTTAGAGAGCCTTCAAATATGAGCTAAATAACATACTACATATCTGTCTAAATTAAGGAAACTTCATAACTAGAAAATGGACCATTAAGTGAATAACTTTGGGCTGTACCAATCCATAAAGACATCTGTTGGAATACAGAAGTGCTACAATCTGGGTCAAAGGAAAGTACCCACAAAGATGAAAGTTCAGGTCATTTGGGGGATTAAAGCAGGACTGCCCATTATTAATCATATGAACAATAACAATTCACATTTTTTTCATTCTTCATATTTTATGAAGGCTTTTCTCACTAAACCAAATAAGGTAGTTTCTAAACTCATGATATTCTCTACTATACAAATAAGGAAGTATTTCTACATGAGTAAGTCATAGAGTTTATAGGGATAAAGGCAGGAAAAGCATTCATCTCAGTGCTTTTTTACTACATCAGAGCTCAATTGATTTTTGACTTCTTCCAAAAATCAAATCTGTCTCCAAAAGATGAAGATTAGCCACTATTGAATCTACTTAAAACATAATATAACATGAGGGCTAAAAACAATTCCACAAAAAGAATTCCAAAATACTGAGTATAAGAACAACGATGGCATTAGAATAAGTATTGTTAAGTTCCTATTTTAAAGAGAAAAAATATTAATTTTGATATATATATTTACATAAGAAAATGCACATAAAGAACTTGGCAAATTTTGCAGTGCTGATAGGTTTGTTTGTTTGTTTTGGTAAGTCACATTAATACATGTCTTTTAAAATCTCTCTTTCTTATAAGCATAAAACAACACTTGCCATAAACTATAAGTATAGATAAGTCAAAAGTCAATACTTTCATGAATCTGTAATTTCAAATTCCAAAGAAACTTCTTTTAATATTCATATGAATAAAACATATTAGTGTTTAGAATAGATAAAATATGCCCCAAAAGCTCAACTAGGGTGAGGTTGGGAGGGTGAGTTAGTCTTATATAAATGGTTAATGGGGTGGGGGTTAGGGGGAAGGGTGTGGATATATATATATGGTAAATGTAAGTGTGTGGGTGTTCAGGGGAATATATTTACTATAGGCATAATCTGTATCTCTTCACACTTGTTTCACAAGTAGGCAAAATAGTTCTATTACAAGAAAGAGTAAGACCTGACTTGAGGCTGAACTCCTGTTCTGAGACTATAGAAAAACCCTTTCCTTCTCTTGTCCATCAGTTTCTTCAACTGTAAAATGAGAGCCACATTTTCACCATATACATCAGAAGTTACAGTAGTAGAGAATACTGATAAATTTCCCTATAATAGTGACAAGAAAAAAGTGGTGGAATAAACCTTATTTTTTAGTTCAAAATCATCATTTAACAGATATGGAAACTAAGGCCCAGACAGCTTCAATTGCCTTAGATCACATAATAAGTGCCGTAGCCAGTATTTGAAATTAATCTGTGATTCCCAATTCTTCTGCTATTATATTACACTATAGAAACATGAGCACTATCAAAATTAATATTTGTCACTAAAATCATACTTTGATGTTTCAGTGGGGGGTGTGGATATGACCCTAAATTCTTTAAAAGGTCTTTTAGATGTCAGAAAAACTAAGGTTTCTGAGTTGTGATGTATCTTCCAAGTTCATAATTTGAGTTTCTTGTATCTAGCTGACTCATTCATTGTATAGTCATCCCTTGACATTCAGGAGTTTCATATTTACAGTTTTGATTATTCACAGGTTTGGTCATCAATAATGAAATGGGGATTTGGGAAAATTTTGGTGTATTGAAGAAAATCACAAATAGCATGCATTTGTAGAGAAAACTTTTAAAAAATTGTCATAAATGAATAAATATACATTAATAACCTATTCTATCATTTTCTGCTATAAATATACATACATAAATTTTATAAACAAATTTTCTTAAAAGTTTTAGTGCCCTAAAGAACTTCAGGTTCAGAACTTCTGGCAAGATATAAAGCAGGACAATTGGAAATGGCCCTAGATGCAACAGGAAACTTATGGCCTCAAATATCAAGGGCCACCTGCAGAACAATTGTTTAATTATATTGTCATTCTGCTTGGTCATCTTTCAGTTAGGTTGGTTTTTATTTCCTCATAAAGTTTTTCAGTTATTTCCCTTCTCCTTAGTATTTCTAATGCTTGTTTGTAGATGAGAATCCCAGCTTCCTTCAAGTCTCTGACTCTACCATCTTAAATATCTACTCTTTAACCCAGGTTCCTAAAAACAATGCAAATGGAGCACAAGGTCGTGCACATCCTGTTTGAGTTGGGAAGATGTTGAATATTGTCTTTTTTTAATAGAACATCCAGAATGGCTCATACTAAGAAGGTTGACCAAAGGACAGTGGGAAGGAATGAGAGAAGAAGGAGAGAGAGAGAGTAAGGTTGTAGAATCACAGTAACTATAAAGAGTACCATTTCACTTCTAAATATTTGGAAGGCTTTCTATGGTATGGAGAGAACATCCAAAATAATGAAAGGTTTTTTGAGGTAGTGAAGGATTCATTGTTTATAAATTTTTTTTTGATTGAAGAAGACCTTTAACTAAAATTATATTTTACATTTAGAACAATGCCCAATTTTCAGGAGTAAATTATTTTTTCTCTCTTCAATTCTGAATTTCTACCATGGAAAATGAAATCCAAAATTAAGAAACAGAAAAGTTCTAGAAATCAAGTATACTCCCAGATTTTAAAAGAATTCATTGTAACAAGAATTATATAGTATATTCTGTCTTTGGTAATTTAAAGGCAGCCATGATAACTACTATTTGTACATGACAGTCATATGAAATAATAAACCTTGCTAGCTATAAACATTACCAAATTCTGACACTATTGATTTATTATGTCTAACAGTGACATCAAACTGAACAACTGACAGAAACAATGTTACAGCTTTAAGAGCAGTTTGTCAACGATTAATTCTGCCAAACGGGGTTTAGTTTTATGCTGGGACCGCTTGTCTAGCAGTTGTCAATCCAAGCAAAAATTACTACTGCCACACGCCTGCTAACACAGGCCCGAGGCACCGCTCCGTTAGCCCTCATTACCCTGATCACTGCAAATACAGATGCAAGGCCAGTCCCTATTTAATATGCATGTTAATTATGCAAATTATTAATTGGGCTAGTGCTTAAGGACTTGTGTTTATGCCCAGATTAAAGTCAATAACTGTATCACACAGCATTTTGAGCCTGACCTGTGACAGAAATAAAGCTATGCAGAAAGAGACATTTTCCCTGCTCTTGCTCTGAGCAGTGAGTGTTATATTTCAAAACAAGTCCTACTAGGATGTACGAAAAACCTCTCAATATACCTTTTATTCATACATTTATTAACATTCCATACCCTACATTATTCATAATTATTCTGCCACACATTAATTTACCTGAGTAGGTCTATTATTTCAATAACAAGTTTTATTTACTTTGCTTTTTATAAAAATGTTTTTAAAGCTATCTTCCCACCCAGTAGAACTGGTTTTTGTCCTATTCATATCATACTGTCAATAAAAACTGTATGACATGGGATTATGTGTTGTAAATTTGTTTGAAGGTGTGTTTTTTTCAAATCATATAGATTTAAGCCGCCAAAGATAGAGAGTAAAGCTATAAGGCTTTTCCAATTAAAATTTACAGCAGACAATGTTGTAAATTTTATACAGTTGTAATGCTGGCTGCAGTTGTACTGAAATGGGAACTATTGATCAGTGTGATTTCCCAGGATACATGATGGGGGGACAAGGTATTGCACAAGCAGAAACAAAACTTTCATTTGTAAAGCTTTCTATTAGACTTTACTGCCCTCATTTGGTTCCAGATGCATCTAAACAGGAAAAAAAAAAAAAAAAAGTCAAATTTTCCCCACACAGCTATAGCCCAAACCACAGAAAGCAAAGAAATTAATATTTTGTGTTGAGAGCAAAGTGCAGTTTGAGAAAAGACAATTGTTGCAAAGTGCTCCAAATTTTTGAAAAGATATTTTATCACTTGAAAGAAAAGAAAGATAGAAAGACTCCAAATATCAAAAAATTGGAATTCTATTAAAATATCACATGTAACACCAATTTATCTTTTAAGCCTTAGTGCACATTACATCCTAACAAACAAACACACACTCAAAAACACACACATCTAGCTAAACTGATCTTCTTGCTATTCCTCATACATCATCCCAGTTCTCTTGGCCTGAAATGTATTCTTCCCTCTCCTCCATATCTAAGAATTCCCAATTTCTTTCAAGATTAAGTTCAAATTTACTTTCTATATAAGGCCTTTCTTGATCTGCTCAGCTGCTAAGTGCCTTCCCAACCATCCCACCCCAATAACCCACTCCTATGAATCACTCTGCATCTATTTTGTATATGCTCACACAAACTATATGTACATACAAAATATGTAGATGCTTATACAGGTTATCTTCTCCAGCTTTGAAGTATAAGCTCCCTGAAGACAGCTTTCACTTTTTGTTTTTTGTCAAAGCACCTAGCACAACATTTTGATTTTAATAAGCATATAATAAATGCTTGCTGATGGCCTAAATGTTAAAGAGTTAGTTTCAATTCAGAGTATATAGCCAAGACTAAGCAAGTGGTAAAACCTCAATAATCCATGAACCAAATTGGAAAGACACCAATTTGCATTATAAATACCCTTTTCAAATCCAATTTATTTATTCCATTAGATAATAGTGGTGCTACAACATATACCTACAAGAGAGTCACAAACTTTTCCCATAAAAATAAATTTCTTGTATATTTAAAGAATTATGCCTCTAGAATAGGATTTAGAGATTATCTGGTCCAATCCTCCTTCTCTCTATTTTATAACTGATTTTGTAATTGAAGGGATTTTTCTCAATATCACCCAGGTTAATGTCAGAGGCATGGTTTGAATTCAAGTCCCCTGATAAATACTTCAGACCAGAAATTCAGAATTTACAAGGATTCCTTAAAGAATATCTAGTCCAATCTCTTCACTTTGGAATTGAGGAAATTGAGGCCTAAAGAGATTAAGTGACTTGGCTCAAGATTAAGTACCAAAGCCATAATTCAAACTCAGGACTTCCAATTCCAAACCCAGTGTTCTTTCTGCCAAATAACACAGGCTCAAGTCAATCTTGTCAGAAATTTAAACCCATTGAATATAGTTAAAGCATTTGGCTGTTTAAGTTTTCCAACTATCTTATCCATTGAAGTTACCATCATCTATGGTAAAACAGGAGTTTCTTTTTCCATAAGAGTAGTAATAATTTTCAAGAGCAATTTAATAAAAAATTCTTGGGAGAATCTAATAGCTGATTTTCTTATTAAAAATAAATTCATACACTTAAGAATTTCTCTATCTTTCAATAGAATACTTTCAAAGTTTAAATCATCTAAGACAAACAATAGGACAGCTAAGTAGTATGGTAGATAAGAGTACTGGCCCTAGAGTTAGGAAGACACACCTTTGGATTCAAATCTGGTCTCAGACACTTACTAGTTAGATGTGTGATTCCAGGCAAGTCATTTAATCATGTACCCCTCATTTTCATATCTATAAAAGGATCTGGAGAAAGAAATGGCAAAGCACTTTGCTATTTCCAGCAAGAAAACTCCAAATTGATTCAGGAAGAGTCAGACAGAACTGAAATGACTGAACAATGACAACAACAACAAAAGGTAAACTATTGATGTGATTTCCACCAACTAAAAACTCCTTGAAAACTCAAAATATTCTAGTAGCATAAACTATTTTCCATTGTAAAGTACAGGCTAGCTCTTAGAAGGCTTCAAGGTCAGCCAGAGTCAGGATAAAGTAAAGTCCTTGGTCTTTAGGGGGAGAAGTAAAGGAGACAGGCAAGCTGCCACAAGGCTTGCCAGTGATGTATCCTGGATTCTTGAGTCCAAAGTCACCAACTTCTCTCCTCCTCATCCTACCCCAAAGTGGGTCTGGCCTCTCTCACCCCACCCTTCAATCCTTGCTTATGATTATCTTAACACCAAATATTTGGTAAGCACCAACAGTGAGAAGAGCCATATATCCAAACATATGCTAATAGAGTCATTGTCTCAAATAGAATAGGTAATTAGCCCTAAGTGCTACATCATCTGATTCAAGTACACCCTTTTCAGAGTTTCAGCCCTCTACATGACATGACTAAATCTATATCTACAGTCACTAAGAATTCTAGATGTCTGTGTCTAGATGCCTATGTATAAAGAAATCAAAGTCATGTAAAGTTCCAAACCACTTACTATATATATGAAATATCAATGCATGGCTCTCTTCAACAATGAGATGATTCAAACCAGTTCCAATTGCTCAGTAATGAAGAAAATCAGATATATCCAGAAAGAGAACTATGGGAAATAAGTGTGGACCACAACATAAGCATTTCCACTTCTGTTATTGTTTGCTTGCATTTTTGTTTTCCTTCTCAGGTTTTTTTTTCTTTCTGGATAACGATTTTTCTTGTGCAGCAAGATAACTATAAATATATATACATATATTGTATGTAACATATACTTTAACTTACTTAACATGTACTGGACTAATTGTCATCTAGGGGAGAGGGTGAGGAGAAGAAGGGGAAAAGTTGGAACAGAAGGTTTTGCAAGGGTCAATGTTGAAAAATTATCCACACATATGTTTTGTACATAAAAAGCTATAATTAAAAAAAAAAAGAAATATCAATGATTTTTACAATGTACAAAGTAAAGTACTATCAAAATAGGCAAAGCTGAATATAGCTATTATTCATTTATTCTTTCAGCTATCATTTAATGAGGACCAACCCATAAAAAGCACTAGAGGAGATGCAAAGATAATTAAGACAGGATTTTCTGCTCAAAATAACTTTATGACATCACAGAAGACAAAGATATATGCATAAAAACATAAGATTATATAATAACTATATAGTAACCATTTTGATGAATAAACTATAATAGGAACTTGAGAGGAACATAGATATACAAGTTTTGTTAAGGATCATTTTTAACATACTCTAACAGACCAAAAAAAGAAATTCAGAATAGGATAGATAAAAGAAGAGAATTTTATGAATATTTGTTAAATGGTGTGTGTGTGTGTGTGTGTGTGCGCGCGCACGCACACACTTAAAAGAGCAAATTGTATACCCATTCACAATTTTATAAGCAATCCTTAATTCTTTTTGAAATGTCTGTGTTTAATGATTTGTTCATTTCATTAGAAAAAAGAGTACAAAAATAGATCTATTTTGTCAAACCCTGGTACTCTGAATACGTACATCTTTCTCTGCCTATTCTATTTAGATCAGAAAAAAAAGTTTTCAAGAATTAGATTCTTCTCAAATATCCAATCCAGTAAAGGATATGTAATTTCTGGAAAAAAAAAAAAAAAAAAAAGACATTATTATAAGTGGTCAAAGCTTAAAAACAGACAGCTCTTAAAAGAAGACATTTAAGAAAACTAAATAAAACATAATCCAGAAACTATTAACAGTGATAATTAGACAATATTAGACAAAAGGAATGTATCAATATCAAAAACAATCTAGTCACTTCAAAAATATTAAAAAATTTTAAGTCACATCATAAACAATGAGGAGTTTTTAGATTTATGAATGAAATAATTAATGAAAAAAGCTTATGACCAAAGAAGGAACAGAGGGATCATATAAAGTAAATTGGACAATTCTGACATAGAATTTAAAAGGTTTTGCACCAAAAAAATCAAATATAGCTAAAATTAAAAGGAATGCAGATAACTGGAGGGGAAAGATCTTTGCAATAAATTTCTTTATCAGAGAACTTATTTCCAAGATATATTCTCCAGTTGATTTTCACACATCTCCAATTAGATGTAAACATCTTAAATTCAGAATGCTCAAAACAGAATTCACCATCCCTTCTTTCCCCCCACCTCATGCCTACCTTCCCTATTAATATAGAGAACAATGCAATTCTCCCAATCCTCTCACTCATAATGAGTACTTATTCTGGTTTTCTCACTCTCTCACTCCTCCATTATCAAACCATTGCCAAGGTCTGTCAATTTCACCTTAGCAACATCTCTTGATGTTGCTCTCCTCTCCTCTTCTCTGGCAATGCAACTACTCTGGTACAGGTCCTCATCACAGCATACCTGGATTACTGCAAAAGGCAACTGGGGGTCAGTCTGCCTCAAGGCTCTCTTTGCTCCAATACATTTTCCAATCAGTCACTTAAAGTGATTTTCCTAAAATGCAGGTTCAATCAAATCAATGCCTTTTCCCCGCTATATACACTCAATAAATTCCAATGACCTCTAAGAGCAAATACAAAATGCTTTCCTTAGAATTCAAAGCCTTTCATAACCTCACTCCTTATTATCTTTCTAATCATTTTACTCCTTACTTCTCATGACATATTCTTTGACTCAATGATACTGGCTTCTATTCAAAAGACACTTTATCTCTTGACTTTGAGAATTTTCTCTAGCTATCCACCATGACTGGAATGTTCTCCTTCCTCTAACTACTGACTTCCCTGGCTTCTTTTTAAGTCCTAGCTTCTTCCAGGAAGCTTTCCCAAACCCTCTTACTTTTGATGCTTTCTCTCTGCTAATTATTTTCTATTTGTCCTGTCTATAGCTTGCTTTGTATACATTTGCTTGCTTGTTGTCTCTCCAGTTAGATTGTAAGCTCCTTGAGGGCAGTGACTCACTCTTTTTCTAACACCAGCATTTAGCCCACTGCCTGGCACATAGTAGGTATTTAATAAATGTTGAACTGATTAATTGATATATAAGAGACTGAATCAGATTTATTTACAAGAATAAGAGCTATTTCCCAATTAATAAGTGATCAAAGCATAAAAACAGACAGCTCTTAAAAGAAGACATGTAAGAAAACTAAATAAAACATACTCCAAAAACCATTAATTAGGAAAATGCAAATTAAAGCAACTCTAAAGTTTCACTTCACACCTATCATATTGGCAAGGCTAATGACAAATGTTAAAGAGATTGCAAGAAAGCAGGCACACTGATATGTTGTTGGTGAAGTTTTGAATTGATATAACCATTCAGGAAAACAATCTGGAACCATGCCTCAAAAGTAATTAAAGAATTCATATCCTTGAATTAAATGATATCACTACTAAGCTTATAACTCAGAGATCAAAGAGGAAAAAGACCTATCAGTACAAAAATATATATGGTGGATTTTTTTTATGGTGGCAAAGAACTGGAAATTAAGGGAGTATCTATCTATCCTTCATTGGAAAAATGGCAGAAAATAAAGGTAAAGACATATTATTGTGGTCTAACAAATGATGAAAGCAATAGTTTCCAAGAAACTTGTAAAGGTTTGTATGAATTAATGCAAAGAGAAGTGAGCAATGTTGGATTGCTTGCTATCTGAGATAAGGGGAGCAAGGAGGAAGGGAGAGGGATTTGGCGCACAGAGTTTTGCAGTTTGAAAACTATCTTTGCATTTATTTTGAAAAATAAAAAGCTATTTAAAAAACAAAAAGATGTAATCAAAACCAGGAGAACAATTTATAACATCAATTTTTTTTTTAAAAAGCAACTTCAAAAGACTTGAAAATTCTGATGAACTCAATAATCATTTATGATTCCAGAGGACCAATGAAGAAGAACACGACTCACGTCCTGACAGAAAGATAATGGACTATAAATACGGAGAATAAACCATAAATTTTTGGCCAAACCCAATATGGGAATTTGTTTTGTTTGACTATCTCTATTTATTATATGGGTTTTGCTTTTCTTTTTTTTATGAGTAGGAAGCTGGCAGGGAGTGGGAAAAATGTATTTTAATAGAAAAACATTTTATTTAGTTTTTAAAAAGGTAAGCTAATCCACCAACACACAAATTCCATACTTGAACAATTCAATTTTTAAGATCAAGATAAAATCATATTCAAAGACACAAAGTAATAACAACCAAAACAACTTTTCTTATATCCATTTCTTACATTCAATATCTAATCTATATAAGAATTCTTGATTTAAATTTATAATATTCACCTATTTGTACTACCACAGTTCATATTTGTAAAAAGAAAACAATCTCACTTGCCTTAACAAGTGAAAGGCAAAGAACTATGGAATGGGAAATATTATCCAAATCCTCTTCACAAAAAATTGTTAACCTAATTTTTACAAGAAACTAAACATTTAGACAAAAGAGTTCATAACATACCTTCTATTGGGGGAAGAAGAGGAATTTTAAACACAAACTTTAGGACAGAGAATTTGAAAACCTATTTATCTGACAGGTTGTCGAGACTTTGTTTCACTGTATTGCATATATATAGATGAAATACAATTTTGTATTTTATATTTAGGATGTTCTCAAAAAATATAATGTCATTGTGGGCATACTTTTCCAATTCATAACATAATGCTTCTCATTAGAATAAACAGTTAAAAAAATCAACCTTGACTAAAAACAGTGGATGCTCATCAGTTGGAGAATGACTTAATAATAAATGTTATAGAATATTATTGTTCTATAAGAAACAATCAGCAGGATGATTTCAGAAAGACCTGAAGAGACTTACATAAACTGATGCTAAATGAGGTAAGTAGAACCAAGAGAAGACTGTACACAGAAACAATAAGATTATGTGATGATCAACTCTGATGGATGTGGCTCTTTTCAACAATGAAGTGATTCAGGCCAATAACAATAGACTGGTGATGAAGAAAACCATTTGCATCCAGAAAAAAAGAGTATGAGGACTGATTGTGGATCACAACATAGTCATTTTCACCTTTTTTGTTATTGTTGTTTGCTTGTTTTTTTTTTCTCATTTTTTTTTCCTTTTTGACCGGATTTTTCTTGTATAGCGTGATAAATGTGGAAATATATATAGAACTGCATGTGTTTAACATATATTGGATTACTTGTTGTCTAGGGAAGGGGGAGGAAAGAAGGGAGAAAAATTTGGAGCACAAAGTTTTGCAAGAGTGAATGTTGAAAACTATCTTTGCTTGTATTTTGAAAATAAAAAGCTATTATCAAAAAATCATTCCTGTTTGAGTAAATGTCAAATTGTCTCTACAGTCACAGTGAATATTAGAATGTCTTCCATTGTTTATAACATATATACTCTTTGTATTGGAGTCTATATTTTTTGCTGAGCATTATTTAATTCCCTAGAAAGGCAAGTCAGTATGGCACCTAGAGTAGGGTGTCAAGATTCCAGTCCCATCTCTGACATACCATGTAACTTAACTTCACTGTGCTCCAGCAAGCAAAACTATAAATTTAAAGGAATTTCCCTATAATCTCCTCTATAAGAGGAGCTGAATTTGATAAATTTCTTGAGTCTGGGAGTTCTAAGCTGCAGAGGACTATGTGGATCAGATGCCTACAGTAAGTTCCCCATTTTCAGTGTGGAAGAAGAGCAAAAGAACAACAAACTGGCCCAAGATGGAGCAGATCAAAGCCTTCCAGTCCCTCATTAGTGGGATCAGGCCCATAAGTAGCTCTTGCATTTTTCTAGCCTGAGTGAGGTGGCAGACCTAGATTTAAAAGGAAAAAAAAAAAAAAAAAGACTTTAAGTTGCAGAGCATTTGCTCATTTGTACTGACAGACTGATTTCCCTCATAGAGAATTCTAATTATACCAATGAAAAAAACAAATCTGGTAAAAACAGACTTAATGTTCTATATTCTTTATGATGATAATCCAGAAATGATATATGGCAATAGGTACACTCAAAACTATCAATATTGTATTCAAAAATATCAAAATTTCAAGAGTCAGAAGGGAACTTACATGTTACCTAGTCCAACCTATATAAGAATCACATCCTACACCAAAATCATAATAGCTATCCAGTCTTCATCTCAAGATCTCTAGTTAGTCACTATTTTCTTAAGCAGCTTGTTCTACTTTGGAACAGTTCTAATTGTTAAGGAGATTTTCCTTACAGCAAACCACTTAGTACAATGGGGAAAGCACTGGATTTATTGTAAAAAGAATGGGTTTTGAATTCTGATTCTGCTACTTATTAGCTATGTGACTTTGGGCAAGATATTAAAAATCTCTGGTCTTTAGTTTCCTCATCTGTAAAATGAGAGGGATGAGAACAGTTAGTCTCTAAGAACCTTTCCAACGCCAGATGAATGATTACATGATCTTATAACTAAAATTCTTTTAAATTAAATATGGAGAAGTTGTGTAAGCTTTGTTTTTTTTACATGCTGAGGGATCTTTCAATTACAATGTAATTATTAATTTTCACATTCTAAAGTTATAGGTTAAAATTGTAGGTGAATGATTTATGAGTATAATTTATTTCAAGATGTAAATATCTTTCTTTTCTATGATAATCTATAAAGAGGCTCTGTAAGTATCTAGTATAAGGCTTAGGATATGGTAAAAAAAATACCTGGACTTGATTTTTATCTGAGCAATTCATGACTCTATTATCAGCTACACAACTCTGAGTAAAATATTTCTCTTAAGTCTCAATTTTCTTAATAAAACTGATACTAATATCTGTACTGCTGCCCTCAATCTGATTATGAAAAAATACTTCAATATGTACCAGATCTCATCAATGTGGGCATGCCCTCCAAAAATACCGTTTGCAATCCATCCATACTGTTTCATCTGGTATAATACTTGTCTTTATACACTCATAAATCTTCTATCAAGGATGTATGGGAGCTCTTATTCTACTTATTTTAACGTTCTGTAATTGACAGTGAGATGACTGTTGTAGTAAAGAAAATGTCATGTGAACGAAAAAACACTATATATGAACTCTTAGTTGATAACCATAGAAAATCCTAGGTTTTATGAAGATACATGACAGTAATTTTAAAAACAAACCATTAGAATTAAAATATATTGGTGGAATATGTGCTTCATACTCACCAGATGTTAAGAAGGAAAATGGAGGAAAAAGGAGAAAACAAGATCAGTTTTGAACATGCTGAATTTAAAATGTCTATGAGACAATCAGTTTAAGATATCCAAAAGCAATTGGAGGTGTAATACTAAAGGTCAGGAAAGAGGTCAAGATTGGATACAAGATATGCATGAGGAACCCAAGATATACATGACCACACTTGAGAATCAACTGCAAAGGATCATTTCAGAAAGACCTGGAGAAACTTACATGAACTGTTGCTGAGTGAAATGAGCAGGATCAGGAGATCATTATATCCTTCACAACAACAATACTGTATGATAATCAATTCTGATGGATGTGGCCATCTTCAACAATGAGATGAACCAAATCAGTTCCAATAGAGCAGTAATGAACTGAACCAGCTACACCCAGCGAAAGAACTCGGGGAGATGATTATGAACCATTACATAGAATTCCCAATCCCTCTATTTTTGTCCGCCTGCATTTTTGATTTCCTTCACAGGCTAACAGTACACTATTTCAAACTCCAATTGTTTTTATACAGCAAAATAAATGTTAGGACATGTATGCTTATATTGTATTTAATTTATACTTTAACATACTTAACATGTATTGGTCAACCTGCCATCGGGGGAAGGGGATGGGGGAAGGAGGGGAAAAACTGGAACAAAAGGTTTGGCAATTGTCAATGCTGTAAAATTACCTATGCATATAACTTGTAAATAAAAGCTATAATTATACACACACACACACACACATTAACTGTTAAAAAAAAATCAACTGCAAAGAGATAAAAACTGAATATATGGAAGCTAAATAGTATAAAGAGAAAAGAGAAAAAGGTCCAGAACAGAAACTTGGAAGATACCCCCAATTAGTAGGTACAGACTAAATAAAGATCCAGCAAAAGAGACTTACAAGGAATGATCAGATGAATAAGAGGAAAATCAGAAGAGAGGTTTTTTTGGAAAACTCGAAAAGGAAAAGCTGATCAAAAGTCTCAAAGGCAGTATTTGGCAAATATGAAGTCAAAGTTTCCAGACTTCAAGCCCACTACTCTATCCCCAATGCCAACCAGTCATCTTGATACAGCAATACAATACAACAATGATTTAAGTGTCCCATTATTTGCAGAAAACTCTGCTATTAAATTTAACAAGACAGTCATTGGTTAGCAAATATATATACAAGAAAAATTCACACTTAGAATCACAGAATCATATTCTAAAGCTAAAGTTACAAAACTTTTAGAGAATGAGCTAGAATTTCAAAATAATACTAGTTAGTAATGAAATTATCATAACTAAATTGATTTGACTTTTCACATTTGACTAAAATCTATACTTGGTAAACTCAATCAGAACAGAGATTAGGATTATGCGTTGCTAGATTATAGAGGTCAGTTCACTATAGTACTGCTCTATAGGCCTGTAGCCATAATCAGAGTCAACAATCTAGCTCTTGGTCAAAACAGCAAGTGGATGACAAATCAGTCCAAACAAGTATGATACTGATCAATAGCATCATCTTTACATATGAATCTAACATGTTATTTCATTTCTTCAAATTCTAGTGTTTTTAAAGAGTATTCACTTTCTCCCTATTAAGAAAATAAGTGTTTGCCTAGAAGAACTTAAAAAGTCTACTTAAAAATACAGGTAAAGTACATTTTACCACTGTGGGAAAACAAACGAAGATTTACAAGATGGAATATTAACAAAAACATTTCAGTACTTCAAGGTATGTGTATTCCTTCTACAAAAATAGATTACAACCCTTTCATAATTTAGTAGGCTATCTTCTAGAGTTATAATGGAAGAAAAATTCATCATCCTGAAGTCAACCATGTGATAAGTATTTATAAATATAGTGATAAATATTCATTGAATTGGATCTAACTAAATGTTGACAAACATTTTAATTAAACATTAATTAAATAGTAGTATAAATTTATTAGTTACTTTACATAAAACATTGTACTAGACATTTAGAATAGAGAGATGAAAGATGAGCCAGCTTCTGCCCTCAACAAGCATATAATGTAACAAGAAAAGGAAGAATATGAGGGATAGCTACACAAAGAATGAGACAACCATTCTTCCTCATGCTGCATAACTAGTTACCCAAGTTATTGTAAGAATCGAAGACATAACTAAGATAAGGAAACTTAGACCCAGGGCAAGTTAAGTGACTTGTCCAAGGTTACACAAGCATATATTATCAGAGAAAGTATGAATCAAGGTTCTCAAACTTCATAGTTCTCGTTCCAGTGTATCACAGCTGTTTCAGCTCAATTATATAAGGCCTTAACTACTAGGCTATGTTATGGGCAACAAGTTTTGAAGACCCACATAGACTGTTCAGTAAGAAATTTTATTGATAGCTATGTGAAGGATAAATTGTGAACATAAATAATAACATGATCTTCCATTTACAGATAGAACATGTAGGACAAGAATGCTGAAATTCGGATTACAATAGACCTAGAGTTCAAAAATTATATGATACTTATTAACTGATCATAAGGAAGTCACTGTTTAACCTCTGAACCTCAAGTATGTAATTTGTAAAATGGGAATATTTTTAGTTTTTACCTCATAGAGTTGCTGTAAAGAAAATGAGAAAATATATGTAAATCATTTTGTAAACCTTAAGTACTATATAAATGTAAGTTATTACTATTACTTATATTACTATCATCAAACTTTTTATACAATTACTTCATAATGACATGAAGGTAAACCATGGTTTCTCAAATGCTGTAGCAACAAAGTCCTTCAAAGTCAAAAAGTATAGGCCAACTATATGTTAAACCAGCCTAGTTGAGGGTAAAAAAAAAACAAAAAACTTTGCAAGGTTAGCCACTAGATAACAATTTGGAGGGGGAAGAAGCATAACAACTCAAGAAACCATTATGGAAGTATTGTAAATTGCATGAGTAAAGAGTATTTTTAATAACCATCAAAATAAAACCATTCATTTTTCAACATATTGACATGTTTAAGTTTACAAACTATAGAAAGAGTCCACATTCCTATAGATCAACCAAAATTCCACTTAAAAATAAAACAAAAGTAAAAATGACTAAAGTTAGATTTTGCTAATGGAAACTTTAACTATAGTCCTGGCCATAGGAATATAAATCATATTTATTACACAGAATTTTGTGTAAAGATATAACCCTTATAAATAAAAAGTTACTTTAAAATAAATTTCCTAATTGATCATCTTGTGAGAGTTTAACTGTCCTGTTCTACGTTCCAAATTATAAGTTACTGGGTTTGTTTTTTGTTTTTTCAATAATAGCATATAAACAATGAACATAACTAATCAAAATCCCAACTCTTCTTACACATAAAATTGTTTTCAGCATTAGTGAGCTCATGCAAATACTCTATTATCCTCTTCCTTACTATGTAAGAATACTAAAGAAATAGATCTACAAAAGAAAGTAACCAGAAACTCTTATACATTATAATGCTAATTTCACATAGTTAATGCCACTGAAAACCAAATTGTCCACCTTGAGCATTGGTCAGTAGCCTGTAGATTCCTCGTAGTTATAAAAAGCAATTATATTAACTGTATGAAATTTTTAAAAATTATTAAGAAAGATAACATTCTATTACAAAAGGGTTGAGGGAGAAATAGACAATGAATGAACCCAATAATGGGAAAAGATAACAAAGACCTAGGATTCTAGCATCTGGCACTAAATGAACTTTTTTGTAAACTGAATGGCGGTTTCCAAAACTGCTCCAAGCATCATTCCTTTGCCAAGGCAGTAAACAGCTTTTATCAGCAATAATGATGGCATAATCCCAGCTAAAAAGGAAAGTAACATATGGCAGCAGCCCTCCAAATACCATCCCAACAAAGTAGGGGGCATTTTTATTACAAAGTCCACTTGCAGAAAATCTGCCAGACTTCTTTTTTTCTTCTTTAAAAAAAGAGGGGAGAGGGGCAAAAGAAAAGAAAAGAAAAGAAAAGAAACACAGGTTATCATCTTCCCTGCTTGAATTGAATGTGGCATTTGGGAATTTTAAACTAATGAGTTCATTTTTCTTAAGCATGTATGCAAACAGGAGGCATACACAAAGAGACTGCCACCATTGATGGCCAATGTGAATACAAAAACTGTTTTCCTTTGCCATTATATACATAAATAAAAGAATTTTTTTTAAAGGATACCATTCCATAAAAAGAATATTACAGCATTTCGAGGAGACTTTTTTAAAAAGAACTTGGAAAGGAATATCACTAAATTAGAAGATCAGAAGGTTGAACTGGTACCTAGCACTGTGCTTCTTGGTCAATAAATATTTTTGTATTTGGTATCAGAGACAGAGTTCTTAATATAAGTGAAACAAATGAAAATATAAAATGTTTGTTGGTATCCAATAGAAAGAGGATGAATTATGATGAACTACAAAAATCTGTAAATCTTATTAGTTCTCTGTTGAAGTGTCAGGCTTCATAATTTTGATTCGTGAAAACAAACTTCACCAGGACAGTTTTTTTAAGGCCATGAAATTGTATATCAATAGGTACATGAAATCTGATCCCATTTTACTATGTTGTTTGAGCTGAAAGAGACCTTAAAGATAATCTAGTCAAATCTCATTTTATAAATAAGGAAACAGACTCCCAGAAGGACAGTATTTGTGCAAAGTCACATGGCTAATAAGAGGCAAAGACAAAAAAATTGGTTTTCGGGGTAAATTAACTTTAGTTTTCATCACTGGGGCAATCTTTCTTCTTTGATAAAAGTGATTGACATTTTTGTCTTCCTTGGAGCTCTATATTTCCTTGAAATTGTTATTTCAGAATCACATAGATAAAATATTGGTTTCGAGTTTTAAACTTAAAAGAATTTATTAGAAAAATTAGTTGACTAACATATTCATCAGTTTACCTTAAATGCAGAACATTTAGATATAAACTCCAAAACACTGCTTACTTGATGTAAATACATTAGCTAATTGAATAATGAAAAAGTATTTTTAAGTGTTAATATTTTTGACATCCTAACCTATAAATATATTTTTCTACACTGAAAAATGTATCTAATGGTTCCACTCACTGATGTGCACTACAGTTTACCACAGTGTCTATATTTCTGTTGTCAGTTTTACAGTATCTCCCTTCATTAAACCTATCAAGTTTTCCTTTTGATCATGCAACCAAGGCCAGAAGACAGATATCTTCCTGGAACAGAGCAGTCTGCCAAGTCTTTCACAAGACCAGCTTTAACCTCCCTATTGATTTTTTCAACACTGCAGCCATTCATCGTTTGTGACATTTGGCTGTCGGCTCTTTAACACCCTTCAACCAAATCAATTTCATATTTTTGTCAATGCTCTGCTAGGAGATGAGTAAAATAGGAAAAGACTTAGCATGATTTAGAATGTTGATTTTCTCCAACAGTTTTATCTCTGGTTTTTATAAGCCTTATAAAGTTAATTTACTTGTTTATTTATGCATCTATAAGAAACATGGGGAGAAAGAGCTTTGTAAATTGCTTGCTTTCAAAAATGAATTTATTCACAAGTCAAATTAATTTTTTATAAATACTAATGTTTTAAAAATATGAATTAGTCAAGACAAGAATCCTCTAGTCTATGACCTAAAGACTAGTGTAAGGAATTCTATTGTGTGTGACATGGGTTAAAAAACAATACCAAGAGAAATCTATTATCTTCAACTATTTTAAGCTTTTAAAGATCATTACCTAATTTTTTAAAAATGAGACAACAAAATATTCTTCCATAATTTTTAGGATTTAGCACCGAAAATCTTCAGAAAGTATTTGCTCCAATTTGTTTATTTTATGAGTCTCAAATCTTCTATAACATTATGGTTAAACAGAACAGTTATGTAAGTGTGTTGTGTGTATGTGTGTGTGTGTGTGTGTATGTGTGTGTGGTATTGTGCACATATGTATATGTATTTTAATAAAACACCAAAAAATTTTCATCATTCTGGATGATACTTTCTAGCTAAATTTCCAAGCTAAATAAGAAATCTACCATTCACTGGTTTCAGGTGCCAATGGATAACTCTTTTTACTATCAATGAGAACTGCACACCAAGATCAAGGACACATATGTTCTAATTTGTGCCAAACCTCCCATTGTTTGACAATCTCAGCAGTCTTTCAAGAAAATGACTGAAAAAATAATACAACTAAAATGCAATTATGTTTCAGTTATTTAGTTGAGATCTTAATCACAATTTGCATATTATTTGTGCAATATTTATTAATATTGTGCTGTTCTTGTTGTAGTAAATTCTTGAAAGAACTGTTGGGTCTTAAAGGCACAGTTAGAAAGCCCACTAAATATATTTTGTTGCCACAAATACAAGCTGTGCCTTTTCTCTCCAAATACAACTTAGAGAAGCCATGAGTGTGTCCCATAACTATGCCATTTTTTTTCCTTTCAAAAAAATTTCATTTTAGAGGAAAATCCTACATATTTACCAAAATAATACATTTAAAAACAAAACTAAAACAAATAAACAAAAAATACCTGGATTAATGACTTGAAAAACCTGATGGCACCTTTAGAACTATATTAGGCATTATTATTCAAAATATGAATACGAATTAGATTTTTACATTAATGATAATATACCCTGCAAATTTACTGCTTCAACGTGTATTTTTAAAATACCCCAAAATATAACTGACAGAGTCAATTTTTTTTTAAAAAACTACAATCACAAAGATGATTTTAGGAATAGGAATTTATCCAATAGAACTAAAGCATTAAAAATCTAGATAAATAACCAAACAATTCAAATGGCTTCTTTGGAGATACAAGGAAACACGATATTAATATATATCTTAAAATTGTTTCTGAAGCACATACAAAACATGACGAACTAAAAGGCTATCATTATTCTTTTATTTGTGCCATTTTGTAAGGTCTATTATTGAAAAAAGCAGTTTGTTTTTATATTCAGATCTTAACAAAATTTTCAGTGCTTACACTAAATCCTCTTCCATATCCTGATGATTTTATATTCTATCTGAAGAATACTGTTGAGCCTTTACTTTGAATCTATACAAAACTGCTACTTCTAATAATGCAAAATTGTTGATAGGACACTGGACTTAAAATCCAAATCCTTTATCAGATATTTGTTAGTTGCAAGATCTTTGACAAGTTATTTGATCTCCCTGAGTCTGTTTCCTTGGCTGTAAAATGAACTTCGTAATAATTCCTATTTCACAGGATTGATGTGAAGACAAAATGAGACAACATAAATAAACTGCTTTACAAACTTCAAAGTGGTATATGTTTGTTGTTGTTACTGAATAAAACACATACACCACATACTCATAAAACTTTTCAAGTCAATTAACAAATATTTATTAAGTGTTTATTATATGTCGGGCACTATGCATACTAACTCTCTTTGATATAAAACCAAAAGTGAAATAGACCATGTCTTCAAGAAACTTATGTTCCATCTAGTGAGATAACTTACATGCATATACACACAAGTTAATTTCAGAGGGGAGCCACTAGCATTTAAAAAAGACTTTATATAAAGGATGTTGCCTCAGTTGAGTATTGAAGGAAATAAATTAACAAAAGCTTATTGATTGAAGACCACTAGGGATTCAAAAAGACACAACAGGAAAAACATCACACATAGGGCCAGCTTCTCCATGTACAAAGGCATGGAGACTAGAGATGGAATGTCAGATATAAGGAAGAACAAAAAAGGCTTGTTTAACTGAGTTCATAAAAGGGAATAACATATAGCTGGACAGGTTATGTTGTGAACAGGTTGTAAAGAATTTTAAAGCCAAAGGGATGTATGTTTGATGCTAGAAGTATTAGGGAGCCACTAAAACTTATTGAGTAGGGAAGTGCTATGATCAGCTCTAAGCTTTAGAAATATCATTTTGGCAGCTGTGGAGAAAAGATTAGATGGAGAAGACATTTGGGACAGGGAAATGAATTAAAAGACCACTGTAATAGTTTGAGAAAAAGGTGATAAGGGCCTGAAGTACAATGGTGGCGATGTGATTAAGAGAATAACTAGATATAAAAGAGGTTCTGGAGGTAGAATTGAAAAGATTTGACAAATGACTAGCTGGGGTAAAGGAGAATGAGAAGTCAAAAGATGATCCCAACAATGCTAACCTGGCTTGAGAATAAGTTAAAATTACTCAAAATTAAAATAAATTAAAAGGAAATTACTTTGAAATTAAAATAAATGAATTTAAAATACAATTATTTTGAAAATTCTTTGTAGTGATTCTCACTAAAAGCTATCAAAAATGACATTAAATGGAAGTAACTTAAAAGATTAAGTATCATTACTTGTATTTGGTGTCCTACACATACTTAAAATCGAATGCAATTATTACAGCAGAGTAAGAAAGATGAAAAAATGGCCTTTATTGACAGAAGGGCCAAATTGTATAATGGAAAGTAAATTAGGTTGAAAGTTAGAAGACTTTAGTATGAATCCCATTTCTGTTGCTTCCCATTTGAGTGATCTTTACCAAGTCACTTCATTTCTCTGAACCTCAGTCTTCTTATCTGCAAAATGGATGGTAGGAGATTCAGTTCGATGTAATATAAATTGCATATATTGCATTGGTTGATTACTAAGGAGCTAAAGTTTTAAATGCTACATCCTAGTGAGCTTTAGGCTCCTAATAATTCTTCTTCATTAAATTCATAGTTTACTTAGTTCAGTGATAGGACATGAAATGTTTCTTATATTATCCTTCTAACATATCTGTATTCTCAAGAATACAGACCACAACAGCTGATCTTTATAGAAGTACACACCAACGTTTAATCTAGTCATTTTTCAACTGTGAACCTCATTATGTGATTACCAATAACACAGACACACAATATTTTTTTTTTAATACCTGACAGGCTAGTTATAAGAAAAGCACTTTGAAAACTTTAAAATGAGAAGTGATTAGGTGATTTCATAGGTACCTTCATACATATGCAAAATCTTGTTATTTTCAAAAAATTCTTATCTGAATGAATGAGCTTCTAATTCTTTGCCAAAAGCACATTTTGGTGAAGGGAAGGAGATAATGTTATTTGCTTACCCTTCAAAAGCTTGTAATTTAGTTGAAAATACTTACCCACATAAAACAGTAACAAGGCAAGACTATGAGAATATTAAATCTCAATTAATTAATCTCAATCAAGTAATAAAATGACAATAATTTCATATACATATTTTGCAATATTTTATTTTTTCCCCAGATACATTACAAGAAAAAATTTAGCATTGATTTTTACAATATTTTGAATTCCAATTTTTCTCCCTTGGACAATAATTTTTATCCCCAAACAGCTCAAAATCAAAACAGTTCAAAGTAAGAATAATCAAAATGATGGCATATATATATATATACATATATATATATATAATATTTATTTAGTATGTGCTAGGTGCTAGGCTCAATGTATTAGTTATTTTTTCATTTTATTCTCACAACAAACCTGAAAATATAAGTGAATTGTTTAATTAATAACTGAGGTCACATTTGAACTCCAGTCTTCCTGAATTCAGGTTTAACACTTCATCCACCATCTTGCTGAAAATGAAAGGTAGTAAGAGAGCTGATTGGTAAGATTTATAGTAAAGTATATCATTTTAAAGATTTTCTTTTATAATTTGAACACTGATAGTTCTGCAAAATATTTTTCCCATTAAATCATTTTCCACATTTCATCTACAAAGAAACAAAATATTTTAGGTATTTATATACAATAAAAAAGATTTTAAATCCAAAGATTGTCTCTCTCTTTCCTTCAGAATATGGTTGTTGTTTTAAACCACAATGCAACATACTTAGTGGCATTTCTTTTGGAAGTATCTAATGAGATCTAATTTCTAGAATTTTTAGTGTTCTATTAAGTCCAGAGGGTCTTATAATTATTCATGAGTTAGTGAAGAGTTTAAAAGCACTGCCCTATGTAAAAGTGAACATAACAGAATCCAGAATTGGACAAAATCAGTTAACTAATTATAAGCTTGAATTTGTCATTTTCAGGAATAATATTTAGCATGCAACTCTCCTGGGTACATTTCATGAACATGTTGCCTAGTTTCTTCCTAACTCCAATCAATCCTCCACTAAGCTACCAAGTGATTTTTTATTTCCCTGCTCAAACAGCTCTAGTGGCTCACTATTACATTTAAAATCAAAGCTCTCTGGCATTTAAAGCTTTTTATAGTCTGCTCGCTTTCCACCTATCTAGCATCCTTACACTTTTCTCCTCTCCACAAATTTTAGCTCCCATCTTTGTGTTTTTGCCCTCTGCCTCCCATGCCTGGGCCTGGAATGCTCTGCCCTTCACTTCTGCCTCTTAATTTCTCTGGCTTCCTTTAAGACTCAGTTTAAATTTCACCTTCTGTAGGAGACCTTTCTTGGTTCATCTCAATTCCCCACTTTATTCTCTCCACTCTGAGTAGCTAAAAACTTCACTTTTCAGATTACCTTTACCTACTAGTATATATCTTGTATGTATCTAGTTATTTACTATTGTTTCCCTCCATTAAAAAGTATACTCCTTGAGGATAGGGATTTTTTTTTTGTTTTGATTTGATTTACTTAATTTCTTTCTTTGTCTGCCTTATTTTATTGGCCCAGGGCTTAGCACAGTGTCTAGCACTCAGAAAACAACTAATTCTTCTTGATGGACTTTCACGAATGACAATTAGGACTAAAAGAGATCTAGTGGAAACAGATAACAGTGGTTTCCCTGCACAGAAAGAAATAGTTCTCTTAGAAATCACACACACACACACACACACATATACATAATGATTACATCTGATAAGATTATCCTTAGCATTCACAGAACTTTATGTTTTATGTTTCTTCTATGGCCCTCTATGTTATCCTCCCATCTTCACCAAAATGTGCTTTTGGCAAAGAATTAGAAACTCATTCATCCTTAAATGTTAATGACTCTCAAGCATGAAATTTTTGAAAACAAACAACATTTCACATATGTATGAAAGTACCTGTAAGATCACCTAATTACCTCTCATTTATAAGTTTTCAAAGTGCTTTCCTTATAACTAGTCTGTCAGGTAAGTTCTGAAAGTTCCTCTTCCATGAAGTAATAGAGTGAGACTAAATAATCCAAAGTCCCTTTTAACTAACATTATAATTCTATGGTGATCATCTTTCTTTGCAGATGAAGAAACAAAGTCAAAAAAGATGAAATAACTTGACAAGTCATACAGCTCAGTTATTAGCATAAGAGAATGTGAAATCCCAATGTCTCTTGAGAGTTATCTAGACATACTGCCCCCCCATTCTCATATTCTCTCTCTCTCACTCACACACACACACACACACACACACACACACACACACACACACACACACACCCTAAATGACAGGAAAATAAAACAATTTTACTTGGGTATCTCAAGTATTTTTGAGTGTCCCCTTCCTCAGATAAATACCTTCAAACCATATTATTTTTTCTAATGGGATTTCATGAAGATTTGACTTATTTTACAAATTTATAGGAAAGCAGCCTGAGCTATAGATGGATGTGGAGTCAGGTCTAGGGTTTTCCTCTTTGTCTAATAGGCAGAAGCTATGTGATACTGGCCAGTGTCACTGGCACATAACTTTACCTATTGAAGACTCATTTCCCTCAATATAAAAGGGTCAGACTAGATGAATATTTAAGTCCTTTTCAGCTATAAATCCTATGATCCTATATCACCTGACTCCTTAGTGTCCTTTGTTTTTTCAACTGTGAAATAAAAATAACCTTAGAGAGTTATCATAAGAAAAATACTTTTAAAATCTTAAATATTTCGGTGACTCTTTGATCTTATCAATGTAGGTAGTATCTGCTCCAATAATACAAATTGTTACTAATCCAGATTCAACTTAACCATGACTACTGTTAATTAACTACAGACGGTCCATACAATGTATTTGGGGGGAGATGAGTGGTTCTTTAGTTCTCTTAACATTATAAGGGTATATTAAAGCACTAAAGCAAATAAGCATCATTATTAAGTACTAGGTTTCAGTAATAACACTGATTTCTATAGTCCTTTAAGATTTTAAAAAAGCATATTCCTTATAATAACCCTGTCCAATACATAGTTCAATTATTATTATCCCTATTCTTATGGATGAGGGCATGGATTCAAAGAATAAAAGGGACTAGCCCAAGGTCAAACAGCTAATAAATGTTGGAGCCAGGATCAAATTCCAGTCTCCTGACTTCAAAGTCTAGACCCTTTTTCTACCATACCATGTTTCATTTTAAATTTGTAATTACAAGATTTCTAAATCCTTTTAATTATACATAATAGTCCTCTAGCTGTAAAACTATAGCAAAATAAAGCAATTCATTTGTTTTTTAAACTTAAAAATCATAAAATAATGTGCACTATATAAATCATTCTTCTTCTAACATAACTTATATCATGTATATTCCAAAATGCACTGGACTTTCCAATGCAATGTGTTCTTTTTGATGATATCTTAAACCCAGATGTAGTCACTATTTTATTATTAATGGAAGTACTTTAAATATTATATTCTCACTTTTTTAAAAAACGGTGCAGACACCTGAGACAAAAACTGTCCTAGAAAAGCTGCCTACAACAGCTACATGCTGGTCACTCTTGCTTGTCAAGGCTGATTTATTGCCTCCTTGCTGTTCAATTTCACATTTTGTCCTCATCATATCCCTGGCTCATGATCATTCTATGCTGACCCTTGTAGCACAGGCAGGGAATATTGATAAAACAATTATCTGTTGGCCGTTCATTTGATTTTCCATTTCAATTACGGATTGCACGAGGCAAAAGGCAAAAGATTGCATCATTGATTTTTCTACCTTACAACAGTACAGAGTTGCTTTGATGGTCATAAAACGAATGCAACTCAACCATACTTTTAAAGGTCATATTGTATGTCTGTACGTTTGTAGTGTATTTTTTTTTTTAGTTTAATGCATGCACCTATACACACACACACACACACACACACACACACACACACACACACACATATAATCATAAGAGGAATATTATCATATAATTGACTATAACACTACCTAGGTAAAAATAAATATTTTGGCAAAGCTATAGAAATCACATTATTGTGTAAAGATCTCTGGCTGAAGTCACAATACCCTCCTTCAAATCCCTTCTCTGAAACACTTTCTTGGTAATCCCAAGGAGGTCATTTCAACCCTTTGAATCCATTATTAAAGATGGCTTCACACTTGATGGTCTCTAAAGTCTCATTTGACTCTAAAATTCTAAAAATAGGCATTATTACCAGTCTTGAAAATTACAGAATTCGATTTTAAAATAGAAGGGATCTTAAAATCATCTTGTCTATGTCCCCAAAGAACATTGTAGCTTAGAGATATTAAAAGGGAGGAAGAAGTACCAGAGCTATGATCTGAACCCAAGTTCTTTTCCTCTAATGTTTAGTCCCCAAAACCACAAATCATTTAACAATAATGTCAGATTACATAAGTTCAGAGCTTTCTATCAAATACTGCTCAGTTTTAAATAAAGATAAAGGAAAGGTAATAAATAAATCTTTCAAAAGTGGTATAATATCTGATTGAAATCTTAATGCTCCACTTTCAGACTTGAAGCAGTCAGTATTAAAACAAAAGCTGCTTGCTCAGTTTCTGTAATATATAAGGAACTATCTAATGCACAAAAGAAAAAAAAAACACCAAGCATATTATGCTACTAAACATAACTATGTTCAAACTTCACCTATCTGAAAGGCTGATAATGTGCTATTGCTAGCCAGTGATCCAGGACGGTCACAGTCACAGAGAAATGGTGCTGAACCTACTAAACTTCATTACGGTTCAGCGAATGGTACTGCTCCAGGGGATTTTCACATGGCCGACCTTAAGAAAAGTTCAGCCTTTGATCAAGGTTTAGTGTTCCTGGAGTGGCAATGGTACAGGAAGGGGTTTCCATTTTCTATGCCATAAGGTGCCCGTGTTGATCTTCTTAAAGCCCCAGAGTTTTCTTCCAAGGCTGGATTACGTTTAGCAATTAAGGTAATGAACTAGCTGAGGTAACAAAGCATAATGATCTCTTTTGTCCTTTGAATTCTTATGAACTCTACTCATTCACAATAGTCTGGTATGCAAAGCTTTTTCAAATTCTGTACAGCTTAAAACTATGTAAAAATGATTACTTCCATTATGCCTTCATGGTTTGACATTTTTAATTTAAACACCTGTAATATTTAAGCATACTTTTCAGAACCAAAATACCCACTCAAAGAATGCTAGCTTACATTCTGGTAATATTTTGACATTCTATATGGTATTATTTTAATGCCTGAAAAGATAATGTGATGAATCTATCACAAAAATATCAAAATATATATATCGAGGGCTGTTTCTTGGTTTTTTGTTTAAAAATAGAGACACAATTTTAATATGGTATTCTGATAACTATAATATTCACAGTAGAATATATATATTCATAAGTATGGTCTTGAAATAAAAATGCAAAAAAATGCAAAATATTTTAAACCATGAACCCAAACTCTTCTTTTAAAAATGGACTCACCTTTTAAAAACTACAATGAGTATGTTTTCTAACTGAAAATCTCTTCTAAGGTTCACTCCATAAATGTACTAATTATTTTTTTGTCAAGGGTTGGTTATGATTTATTTTTATTTTATAAATATTTTCAGAAACATCTGGCTACCTTTTTTTTTTACATTTTCTCAAATCTTTGCATGTTATAAACCTTCCCCACTGCAGAATTCACTGCTCTCTGATCTTTCATCTTAACACATTTCCAGCCCCAAATTTCACTTCAATCTCACCTCATCTCTCCATACTACATTAACCCCTGGCAATTGCCTTCCAAATGACCCCATTAAGCTGTAATTGCCTCAGCAGGCCTGCACTTTCGCTTGTAATTCTGTACCTCTCATCTCCCAGACGTTCTCTCAGCATCATTTCATGTTCTGGCTCCCTTCACTGAGCTCAGCTTATGACCTCGCTGCACCATGGCCGAAATGACTACTAAAAGCATAACAGAGACGGAATTCCATTACTTATTTTTAAAAGTTCTCTGGTGCCCTAATGTAATATTCTTTCGGGACTGTTGTCAAGGATACCAAGCACTGGCCATTAAAACCTTTTGTTTTCCAAGGCATTCCGTCTTTTATTAATAAATAAAGATAAAGATAATGGGCATCTACCCGCGGGAAAGTCAGAGTATGTTTGCAATTTTCTCTTAATATTCCAATCTTGTTCTTCCTACAATATTTAGAAAATGAAGAGGACTGAAAATGCCTTCTTCAAATTCTCTGCATGTCACACATAATAATACTGCCCTAAAAAAATGTAGGCTAAAAACATATAGATAGACAGACATAGATATATATAGATGCCATGTACACACATAGCTTTAAGAAATCCTGTACTACTAAATTTTCAGTTATCTTATTATCTTTACTTTCATGATCTTCCTGAAATTTTCATAGTCATATTTAAACTATCACATGCATATATTTAGGAAAGCAAGAAATCCACATCATCCAGCATGAGGGATAATTTTATGAGATACCCAATGGACAATCTCAAAACTGTACAAGCAAACAAGAAAACAGCTTGGTAATTCACTAACTAGGATTGTGAATATGCGTAAGGAAAGGATTGCCTATATTCACTGATATGAAATGGCTAAGAACCATATTTTAGGCCTGAAAATTCAGAAGGAATCCTTATAAGCTGTTAAGAGTGGGGGGAGGAGGGAACCTTTACATTTTAGGATTAGGATACTGAATACTAAAAGCTACTTTCTTCTATAAATTAAGTAAAAAAGAGAAAACTGAAAAGGTAAAATTTCTTTTTCCCTAAGAAAACTAAGAATCTTTTCCCAATCCACAATAAAATTTAGTACACAGGCCAGAAAAGGCTGTCAAAATGCAATAGATGAATTTTGAATGAAACATTACTGCGCACAAGAAAGACTTCTTTTATTTTTCCAGAACCAGAAGATTTGTAACACATTGTATTAAGAATTCTCAATGCAAAAATAAAATGAAATAAAAATAAAAAAGCTTAAGTTCTAATATATGGAAAAGGGGGGTGGGGGAGGGGGAGGAAAAGTAGGTCAGTAGAAAAGGGCAGCCAAGAGAACAATGCAATCAAAGTAACCATCATTCCAGCCAAATAATAATTATGTGATATGAGTTGTGTGTGTGTGTGTGTGTGTTGGGGAGATGGAGGAAAAGAACTACAATTAAGAAAGACACGTGTAAAAACATCATGGAAACCAATATGCTTTCCCTAAGTCAGTACTGCACTTTATGGTATATGCCAATTTGACCAGATGTTACCAAATTGTTTCATGTTTTCTCTTAAGTTCCTTTTCACTAAAGATTGCCATATAGGTTTCTAACTTTTATCCTGGTGTCTTGGGACTGATTATACACATTCTAAGCGCTACAATTAAACAATTCTACTAGTACCTTTGTTTCTTTGATTGACATTAAATGCAAAACTCTTAGTCTACTCTATATAAATTTTTCCTTGCTGAAAGACAGAGAAAAGCTGAATTTAAAGGAATGAATTATTTAATGCATGTAATATTTCTGAAAACTGATATGATGTCAACATGAATATGTTTTACAATAAAATTGGGTGTCACAGCCAGAATAGATTCACTGTGTCTTCAGGCCACAGTATGGCCACTGTTGCCTATAACTGAGTAAAGTTGTCAAATGAATTGATGTTTGATTTCAATAAGATTGCCTAGGAATGTAGACCCAGCAGAAGTTAAACTTCTTTAAAGTAACTTTCTGTCTTGGAAACCATGACACCCTAATTTGTTATTTTGATCAATATAAGTAGAGTAAGATTAGTAACTTCAGAGGCATCTAAAAGTGGTAAATGAACAAACAATAAGAAAAAAAATTATTGTTTCATTGGCAATAATAAAAGACAAAAGAGGTCTTTAGATTTGATGAGCTTGTACTCAGCCATTGATTGTTCTTTTTTTTGGCCCATAAAAGAAATTCTTATTTTCTATTCCAACTCCTTCAATAAAGTTACCACTTCTACATCCTCAAATATTACAAAGCACTTTGTTTTGTACCTCTCTAATGCACTTTTCATGCTTTATCTTGAATTATAGCTATCCAGGTATATATTCTATCTTACTGCTCTGTTATAAGCTCTATAAGGGCAAAGACCAAATCTTATTTCAATTTGATATTTCCTCCAACAAAAATATTTGCTAAATAAATTTTAGAACAAAATATGTTCTAATATGAATTAATCAATAACTTCAAACCAGATTTTTGTTTTTATACATAAATAAATACATTTGAAGTATAGGGGGCCTAGAATTTTTAAAGAGAATAATTATCATCTACTCCAAAAGTCTCATTTTGAGGACCAGAAAGAAGTGACTTGTAAATGGAAAAGTTAGATTCTGAGCCATATCTTTTTAAACAAAGTTCAATGCTTGTATAAAACCATACTACATTATTGAAATGATCCTACATATTTTGATTGTTTTACTGTAGAAATAACGTACCAATGACTTGCATTTATTCCAGTGAACTACTCTACTATAACAAACATACTCCTGCAAGTGTGCTTCAACATTCAGAATACTAAGAGAGCAACTTCACTTTTTGGTAGAATTTTTCTGGACAGTTTTCCAGACATATTAGAGATGAAGTTTTTTGTGGAAATTCCACTTTTTCTATAGAAATAACTAGTTCATTAGCAAAGTCAAAATCAAGTTGCACCTGAATTTGATATAATCAGTAACTTAACACTGATTAAATAGGTATAACCTCTACTGATTCACATCTCCTTTTCATGTAGCAGTTCTGCTTATAGTCAACAGAGTACTGCCCACCAAACAAAATCTCAAACAGAAATCTGGTTTGTATGTACTACAAGAGCTGCAAATCTGAGACAAAACAAGTCGTACAACAGTGGAGCTATACTCAAGAGATTTCACTCTTTTCCTGTCTTCTCTGTCACCGAACAAACTGGGGGAAGACAACACTCTAGGGATGAAACACAAAGGAGGATATAAAGCAGAGTTGTTATAAATGTTTTGTTGCAACACTTATGGTACATAAATATCCAGCCATGCATTTCTATAGTACCTATCTCTGTATATCCAAGACAAAATATAGCAACTAGGAGGTACTGAATTTGCACACACATAGAGGTTAACAAGTTGGTTTTACCTAAATAATCATAAGGACAAGTGTTACAACAGCTGTTAGAAATGAAAAAGATTATTTAAAAAAAAAGAAAGAAAAATAAAAAGTTGAGTTTTCACAAATGAAATTTTCTATTATTGGTTCCCCTTTTCACTTATTTACCTATATTTATATACTATCTTTTTGATATCCAGATATTGTTACAAAACTTTGGCTATCTGTCCTTAGACAAAAACCAAAATTAAAAAAAAAAACTATAAAAGCATTCAGATCTAGGATAATGAATAATATATACATACATAACTGGGGTTGAATACTAGTCCTACTACTTGTCTACCTGGTGAAAATCATCACCCTTGTTTTGGTTCTATAAATAAGGGACTGAATGGCATAATCCAGCTCTAAATCCTATGAAAACTATAAGACATTCAAAAGTACAATAATCACTGAAAGCCTATTTTTCTAGTTCCTATATACAAACACACACACACACACACACAATTTATAGGTAAAATATTCCACTAAAAAAAGTTTTGCTTATGACCAAAAGTTTAAAACACAAAATCAAGATAGATAACTATGAAGTACAAAAAATGTTTTGTTTCATGAGGTATTGATATTTATGCCAGATTTTATGACTTACAAACCCAAATTTGAACCTATGAAGTACATCAGGAGGTTTGCTGTTGAGTCATTTCAGTCATGTCCCCATTTGGGGTTTTCCTGGCAAAGAGTAATCTGTTATTTTTTTCTCTGAAAATAATATTTTTAGTTCATTTTACAGATGAAGAAATTGAGACAAACAAGGTTAAAGTGACTTCTCCAGGGTCACGCAGCTATTAAGTAACAGAAGCCACATTTGAACTCAAGAAAATGAGTCTTCCTTACATCAGGTTCAGTGTTCTATCTAATATGCCACATAGCTGTCTGTACATTAGGAGACTAGATAAAAACAACAACAAATTTCAAGCAAAACAGAAAAATAAATATATATTGAGCTTTGGCATTAACAAGAGTGTAGAATCTTTTGGTGAATACAAATGAGGACTTAATAACTACTAAAAAAAATACAATCTAAGAGTACAGCAGAAAACTAAATAACAGAAACACTCCTCCTTTGAGATTCAATCTTTATATTTGTGATATTCAAACTTTTTCTCTTCATAGCAGAATAAGGTGGAAGAGTTCAGAGATAATATCATACAAATAAGGATAGAGAGTAAGGGGAGATAACTAGTTAAATATCATGGCATATCCTTCAAGAACTAATGATTTATGAAAAATTAAGGCTTCCCTATTTGCAGAGAGTAGAAAAATTATACAATCTGAAGCTATAAATTAGATATTACAGATCTAATCTGAGAATCTCATTTTATAGAATAGGCACAAAAGGTGAACTGATTTGTCCACAATCTAGTTCTGGCTGGTGGCAGAACTAGAATTCAGACCCAGATCCTCTAACTTCAAATTCAGTCTTCTTTTACATCACTCTTTGAACATATAGAAATGTATTTGCAGTGTTGCCAGGAAAATCTAATATAAAAAATCTGAAGTTCCCAAATATATCAAATTAAGTCTTAATGTTGAAAAATTTATTCCAAAGTCTTCTCCATTTGTGGAAATATTTCTATGGGACATTTAAAATGCTAGTAATGCTGATATGCTATAGTCATATATTGTGTAGCTCTATCACTCTGTGACTTTCCCATGGGCTGCTCTGGAGTAAATATGAAAATCATTTTTTCTAAATTCCATTGTTGATTAGTTGATACTAGCATTCAAGGAGAGATCAGTATGGCCTATTCCTGGAAGTGCTCTCAACCACTTCAATATGATCATCATAAGCAGTAGTTGATGAAAGATTGACAGATCACTGTTAATGTGTCCTACACTAGGTAATTTGAGCTGATGCTTCAAAATAGAATAAGCATAAATGGTTCACTTACATGTCAGAGGATGAATTATTTAAATTCCATATGCATACAGTTCACTGAAGACACAGTTTTGCAAATTATGCTGGAGGAGGACATTTGCCATCACTTCTACCTCACCTCTCCCAACCTCTTACTTTCCCTCCAATCGTTTTATATTTGTTACTATGTTTAAGACAATTTTACTTGGATATTGAACTGTATAAAACTAAACAAGTCAAAAAGAGTTCACTATCTCCATTCCCCAATCCACTCTTATTTACCCCCATCCCAACAAATAGGACCACTATCCTCACTAGTATCCATAAATATTTCAATAAACTTTTACTTTTCTCCTTCTTTCCTCTTAAATTTAGTTATCACCACTTAAGTCAATAGCCCCAGTGCATGCCTTTATTAATACCTATCTTGGTCTTCCTTATTCTAACCTCCAGGCCTCCAGCCTTCAATCTAATGTTGCATATAATAATTACTGTCTTCAAATAATAAATTTTATTTCAAAAAAGTCTAGTTGTGTCCCACATCACATTAAGATTTTTAATTATGAACACTAAAATTTATCCCCAATTTCTTATTGTATTCATGGTTTCCTATACTTTAGATCATATTTTCTACTTCCGTGAGAAAAACTTAACTGACAAAATTCAAAGTCTAGTTAACAATCATTTATGAAGCACGAAGCACTCTAAGTCCTGTGTATATGGCTGGGATAGGAGGGGGGAGAGGGGCGGTGTTTGAGAAGCAGTATATAATAGAATAGACAACAGATATGGAATCAGAAGAATGGATTTCAGATTCTGTCTCTGTCACTTATTAACTATGTGACTGTGGGAAAGTCCCTTTACTTCTCTGAATTTGTTTCCTCACTTTAAAAAATGGAGGTAGTAATATCTGCATTAATTAGTACTCTGGATTGTTATGAGAAAGCACATTAAAATCTAAAGTGCTCTAATGTAAGTTATTATCATTACTATTTTCAATTGATTTGGTTTAGCTTCAATCATTCCATTCATTCTAGTTTCTATTTCTATTGATTGTTTCTACTCTGTTCCCCACGAGTATTCCCAAATACTTGATAGTTAGTTTTATACATTTTTATGATTGTTATACCATGCTCTAATGAGTATACAAGATATAGTTAATTTCAACATTAGCAGAAAAGACCTACTATTATTACATTTTGAGGAAAAACAAAGGAAGAATGGCAAATTATAAAAGCTTAAAAGCTAGGATCTGTGATCCAATCCTTTAAAAAAAAAAAAAACTACAATCAAGTTTATCAATGTATTCCCATTAAATTTAATTATTTCTTTAAATCGTGTTTCCTGAAATTTTGTTCCTCAAACTATGTTGTTCACTTTCTACTATCATTTCCTATTAGCCTTACCAACCAAGAATACTAATATTCACTGCTAAAGTTACCCAGGAACTACTGGTTGAGCATTCCCAGTTGTATTTTATTAGTTACTTATGGTACCAAAATTTGGAGCAGGGGCACTAAAGAAGCCTTTATATGTTATCCTGAGGCTATAGAGCAGAGAGAGAAAAAGAAGGAATTGGAAAGGAAAGGAGAGGACAGGAAAATTTACCCTCTTCTCAGTGTCTTCTCTAAAGCTAACTCGTTACCTATTAGTAAATATGCCATAAATGGAAGTACTGTAATACACTAGGAAAAATGCTAGGCTTAACATTAGTAGATTTAAGTTCTGATTTTAACTCTTTCACTAAGCAGATATAAGCCCTCAGACAAGTTACTAAAGGTCACAGGCTTGAATTCTGATTGACTTTTGTGGCCTTGAACAAATTACCCTTTACTTTCTCCTTAAAACTAAGAAATATTCAAATAGCCAGAGAGGTGTAGAGAAGAAAAAGGAAGAGATAGAATATTAACCTACTTTTAAAAGACCATCTTATTATTGCCTTTTTGCACTCTTGACTCATGAGACAGAAAGCATAGTATTATGGAAAGAAAAAATGGACTTGGAATTGAAAAACCTGGGCTTGAATCTTAGTGTGTACACACACACACACACAAATACAAACATACATATAAGCCTCTGAGTCTGTTTCTTTATTAATGGAGGTAATAACAAATATATTGTCATATATCGTAAAGATGATATAGAGAAAGTTTTGTAAAACTTAATAAGATTTTTTTCTTGTAAAACATATTTCCTTATTAGCCATGTCTCACACACAAAAACAAGAAAAATAAAGAAAGTGAGAAATTATACTTCAATTTGCACTCAAGAGTTCTCTTCTTGGAGATGGAAAGCAATTTTCATCAAGTTAAATCTTAATAAGTTGTGTGAATAATACTATAATCAAGGAGATTAAAGGATTATGAATTACAGACAAAATATATATGTTTTGCTGAGGCAGTTGGGTTAAATGACTTGCCCAGGGTCACAAAACCAGGAAGTGTTAAGTGTCTGAGGCCAGATTTGAACTCAGGTCCTCAGGCTTCAGGGCTGGTGCTCTATCTACTATGCCAACTAAGTGCCCCCCCGACAATATTTTTTCAACATATTTCATTCAAATATCTTTAAAGACCCAATTTAAAAGCCTCTAAATCTCATTAAATACAGTGCTATCAATAAACATGGTGGTGGAATACGATACCTAACAATGTCCTGGTTTCATAAAAAGAAAGTATAAAGGAGAACACTTAAGAGTTAGTTTTTTTTTTTATTTCAACAGTCAACAAGCATTTATTAATTTCTTAACTATATGCTATGAATTACACCTTCCCAAACCTCAATCCTTGATTACTCCCACCATCTGATGTTATCACTCTTAGCCATGTATTGATGATATATAGACATAAAAATATATTTAACATTTCAGATAGATAGATATAAAGAAAGGGGAAGGAAATTATCCCTGCCCTCAAGAAATATACAATCTCTTTAAGGAAATTACATGTAAATCACTTTTTACATACAACATATAAACCGAGTAGTTGAAGATAATCTGAAAAAAGAAATCATTAATAGCTTGGGGAGAAAGAAAAAGTAAATGAGGAAAGTAGATCTAGAAAAGCCTCCTACAGAAAGTAGGATTTAAGTTGCTTTTTATAAAGGAAGCCACGAAAACTAAGGGGCAGAGCACTCCAAATATATAATCCAGTGTAGCTGGATTTAGTATAGCGTATGTGGGAAGGGGTAAAATGTAAGAATACTAGAAAAGAAGAGAGGGGAAAAGTCATGAAGAGTTTTAAATGTCAGATATAAGGGAGCCATCAGAGCTCACTGAGCAGGAAGGTAAAAATCACTTTGGCAAATAAGTGGAGGATGGATTGTGGTAAGGAAAAACTTAACACAGAGAAACAAGTTAGAAGGCTAATACAGTAGTCTAGGCAAAAGGTAATAGAAGCCTAATCTAGTATGGTGGCTGTATCAATGGAGTGAAGAGGATGTATACAAAGATAAAAACAAAAAGATTTATCAATGGATTGGATATATTGGGTGATTAAGTGAGTTATCAGAGATGAATACAAGTTTGTAAGCTGGTGATTGGGAGAGTGGTAGTGCCCTTAACAATAATAAGAAAGCCTGAAAGAGGATTTTTTTTGGAGGGGGGGAGAGATAAATTTAATTATGTATATACTGATCAAAAATATCTACAGGATATAGAGTTCAAGATGTATAAGAGGTAGTTGAACACAGATGACTATAGCTGAGCAGACAGACTAAAACTAGAAAAATAGAGCTGGGAATCAACTACATAGAAATGATCATTGAACTCATGGGAATTTATGAGATCACCAAGTTAGACGATATGGTGATAGAGGGCTCAGGAGGAGTTGCCTTGAGGGACACACAAGTTTAGTGGGCATGATACAGATTAGAAAAATCAGCACAGAAAACTGAGAAGTAACAGTTCAGAAGGATGGGAAGAGAACCAGGAGAGAGCTTTGTCATGGATATCTAGAAAGAAGAAAGTAGATAAGAGGTGATCAACAATGCCAAACAATTGCAGCATGGTCGAGAATAAGGATTTTTTTTTAACTTAGCAATTAAAAGAAAATTGGTCATTTTGGAGAGAGCATTTTAAGATGAATGCCAAAGTCAGAAGCTAGATTGCAGAGGATTTAGATGACAGTGAGAAAGAAAGTGGAGGCATTAAATGTAGACAGTTTTCTCAAGAGCTTACTTTCTCAAGATCTTAATCACATAGGAGAGGAGAAACATATGACAAAAGTTATTTCAGATGAAGGGATTAAATGAACATTTTTTAAATATGGGAAAGATTGAGGAATAAGGAGATGAAAAAGAATGCAGAACAGGGCAAAAACATTTTTAAAGCACTTACTATGTACTAAGCACTTTGCTTTACAATCATTTATATTATCTTATTTGATCCTTGAAACATCCCCAGAGGTAGGGAGATATTTTACAGTTGGGAAGTCATTTTCTACAAAGATCAAGGGTCCATCTAGGAATGGAGGGCAGAGTGTTTGGCAAGGAAAGGCATCATCTCTTCATCAGAGGATGGAGTGAAGGATAAAGGAGTGGACAAAGATGTCTGATGTGAGAAGAGAAGAGAAAAGAAAACTCTTGGTGAATAGTCTCAATTTTTTCCCTATGAGGCAAGACCTTGGTTAAGACAGTGAAGACAGGAGAATCTCAATAGGAGGATTTAGGAGAGATGAGAAAGTTTAGAAAAGCTATTGTGGAGAGTGAGACAGAGAATCAATTAGGGAGGAATAGAACATTTTCCTTGCTGAAGGAAAGCCTCAGTCGAGAATAGAAATCATAAATTTACTGTGGGCCCATTAAACACAGTTTCACAATCCCATCAGCTCTGTTCATCAGTACATGGGTAGGAATGACAGCATCAGATGGTGGGAGTAATCGAAGGTTGGAGTTTGGGAAGATGTAATCAGCAATAAAATAATGAAGTAGAGGAACTAAGGATGAAGGATAAAGTTGAGTTGATTCACCACAAGATCGAGACAGAGAAAGTTAAAGAGAGTTAGCCAGCCCAGGGATTATGATCTAAAAAAACCTAAAAGTTGGAGGTAATAGAGGGAATGATGAAAATGAAGTAAAGGTTTAAGTTATGACATAAGGAAAATGGAATAATCAAAGATTTCCATAAGATAAAATAATTCAAAGTTCATGAACATGGAAGTAAAACACCTGTGGGGTGATAGGAAAAACAAAAGTATGATCATCTGTATATATAGCTGAGATGAAATGGAAGGACAGGTCATGGAAATGGAGTAGTTTGAGAAAATGGAATGATAAAAAATATTTGAAAGGATATCAGTGTATATACTTAAGTCCTCTCGTATATAAGCACAGGAGAAGGGGAGGACAGAAAGATTATATGAAATATCAAGAGACATAGAAGAAATCCAATTAGATAAGGCCTGGAACTGTTTCTATTGTTTCTTGATGAACTTATGAAAAGAATGAAAAGAAAAAGGAAGAGAAATAAACTGTAAGGTGGGGAAAAGAGGAATATAGAAGAGAAAAGAAAGTTGAGAAACACTAATATAATCAAGATGCTCAGGAAAACATCTATCCAAAAAAGGAGAAGGGCCTTGGAGGATTGAGAGACACCTGAAACTCATTCTTATCTGAACTGGACAAAGGAAAGGACACACATAATAACACAGAAGTGGAATAGGAAAAATCTCACTCAATAGGAAAATAGGAGGGAAAGAGAAAAGAGAAGAAGGAGAATTTGAAAGAAATTAGATTAAAGGAAGGATTCATTCTAAGCAAAACAAACTTTAAAGATGCAGACAAATATTTATAGTTCTTTGCGATGGCAAAGAATGGGACTGTGAGGGAATGCCCATAATTTAAGGATGAAGGAACAATTTATGATATGTAAATTTGAAGAAATACTATTTTGCAGATATTTTATCACAATTTAGCACAATTCTGGAAAACTAAAGATGAAACATGCTACCCATTTAATAATAGAAAGGTAAAGGACTCTGAATGCAGAATGAGACTTTTTTTTTGGATATGATAAAATGATGAAATCTGTTTTGATTGACTATAGATGTTTGTAATGGGTTTTGTTTTTCTTGTATTCTCAGTTGAGAGAAAAGTGGAGTGGGAGGGTGAGAAGGCAGATTATAGTTGATTAAAACAAAATAAATTTAAAAAAAAAAAAAGACTATGAGTTAGACATTGAATTCATTTAAAAAGGAAGAAGGATGTCCTGAGGGATCTATATATGAGAGCAAGCAGGATCTAAATTGGATGATAAATTTGGATAGCATGAACCTCAAAAGGAGAAAAGGTTATTTAATAAAGATGGTCAACATTAGTGGAGTTGAATGAATGGTAAGTCCTGCGACTACTCAATATGGATTTAGGACACTTTCCAAGACCTCTTTAGAAATTCACTCATATATATCAAAGTAATACAGTGAATCTGGATTTTCTGTATTTGTAGATTGAGTATTAAACTACAGAGGAATATCATTTTAAAGACCTTTTAAATAAAAGAATGAATTTTTTTGGGAGGGAGAGAACTCAAAGTCATCAAAAACTATTTTCAAAATATCTGTTTTGCAATGATGTAAAAGTAGGAATATTTTTATGGCTCTAATGAACAAATTTGAGGTTTATAGAATATCAGAGTATAATCAAAGAAGGAAGCTTGGGTAAAGCAATATTGTTAACAAGATCCTTCTCAAATTTCATTAATAAATCTCCTTGGAAAGAATCCAAGAGAGGTCTTCTTTTTACCAAACTGCACACCACAGTAGGTGTTTAGATTAGTGATTTATATTAATCATCCCTCTTTCCTTCACCACACACATATACATAACCTGCCTTTATTCACCCTTTTTTCTTCCCAAAATCATACTGTCAAAAATTGTCTTCTTTTTTAGTCAGTTTTTTTTTTAAATCACCAATGAAAGTAAACTATTACTAGCTTCAAAATGATGGCAAATAAGTTATTGTAATTTCAAGTTTTGCCACATATTTCAATTAGATTCAACTGATTTTAGTGGTATCAATCTTTTTATCCATAAAACTGTACTTGTTCTATATTTTAACTAAAAATTCCCCTAAAATGATATGCACAAGGCTCATGAAAGTCCAAGAAATACAGCTGATGAAAGTCCTAGTCTTACTCAAATGAGTATTTTAACCCATTTTCCAAAAAAGAAAAAAATCAAATAATTTGAATACCTATATTGTAAATTTTACATGAATCAAAATATCCCTTGGTAGGTAAAAAATTACATTGAAGTCCACAAAGCTGAAGCAACTGATAAATTTTTCCTTTCAGTTTTAATCAGGCTTCCTGTTGCAAAAGCTCAGCAGACAGTGACGCGAGACACTGCCTCCCAACTTCAGTTCACCTTTGCAGTTCCACAAGGGACACCATGTCAAGATTGTTCAGCTTTTTTGATGAGTGCTGCGTGGGTAACTAATGTGTAAATGCAGATACGTATAGAAAGCAGTTTTGACAGTGATGTATTGCAACTGGTTCCAGATGTCGGCAAGGGATGCTTGGCCAGGCATCTGGGGCTCTACTGCCACAGAGCAACACCAGGACCAAACAAGTCTTCAAAAGAGATCACAGAGGGCTTTAACTTCCCAATTATGATCTTATTAAAACAAATATCACTTGAACTGCTGCTTCTCTTCTTCCATAAAAACTATAAAATATTTTTGTATTGTTGCTTCTATTTTAAGTTTAATTAAGGAAAGATGGGTTGAAATAGGAAGCATTTAAACTAACAATTTAAACATCACAAGAAAACTTCAAAGCAGTCTAGTGAAACATTCCTCTGTAATGTATGGTAAACATACATTCCTCTGTTGTAATGAATTGAATGTTGTTGTTTTTTTTAAACTTCATGCATCCAAACTTGCATAATAATATTCACTTAGAGTTTAAACATTTAGTGATTAGAAAGGTAAATGTTGAGATTATTAACCAAATGGCATTACAGTTTCTAAGGTAGAATATCATCATCTACTTTATCTGCCTTCATCAATATGGCAATATCATAAACATAAATTAAATGAAATTTTTTGTTTCTCTCTTTCACTGACTATAAATACACTTATATCGTTGGACTTACTTAGACTAAATGAGTCAATAAAAACCCTCTCTTATGGAGAACACTCAAGATTTTGAGTCCAAATCTCTGAGTTCAAATCCCAGATCTTCTTCAATCTTTTTTTGACTGAAAAAAAAATCATCTACCCTCTTATTTCTAAAACCTAGATGATCTCTAGGGTTCAATCCAATTCTAAATTCTATGATCTTATGACATAGAAAAAAGCATAAATATAAACAAAATTGCTGATCAACAAATGAAATAGAATAAACTCAAAGAAAAAATGTCCCTATCTAAGTACATTTGTGTAAGTACATCAAAGAAAATTTAACCTACAAAATGGATAAAGTTACAATTCCTATATGAAAAATGTTTGTAGTAAAGCTACAACTTCAGCATTTGGTCGAAAGGGATTTTTTCCCTCTCACAACTTGTCTCTCTCCCTCTTCTTTCAATATAAAACTCCTTGCTCCAATCAAAACAACTCTCAAAGGATCACCTACAGCTACAATCTCTCCATGTGGTTTTGATATCAGTCATTCCTTCATTGAGCAAGAGAACTACAGAAAGCATGTTTACTGTTTATCCTAGAACAAAGAAAGTGACCTATCTTGCTGATTTTTAGCATCAAATCAAAGAGTTTGGAACATTTTCTCAAAAAATGAAAACAAAAATCATAATATTATTTAAATCCATATAGCACTGTTTTCATACTTGAATAAACAACCAATTCCAAAGAGATTACCAAATTGTGTAAGAAATCCTAAGAATCAATTATTTACTATAACGTAGATGCTTTTAACTGTAGTCTAATCTGATGCTGGTTCTGATGTCATTTGATAGGGACTGAGGAGTTAGTAGTATATTAAATAAACTGACCAGACTTTTCTTTTGCCAGTTAGGTCATCAGATTTATTTCTAACCTTACATTTAAATAAACAACCTGTAAAGTTTCATTACTAGCACAGAATACATTAATGAGTAGAGTCAGATAGTAAAATGATATGTAAACTATACTTCCATTCTGCTCTTTAGAGGGCACTATTATAACAAATCTTTATCAGCAATCTATATCTTATATTTCATATACTACAACTTATAACTATTTTTATTTCTTTCACTCAAGTGAAGATAATTTCCTTTCTTTAATTATTTATACTTACCATAAAGATATGTCTGGAGCATTTTTATAAACAAAATAGGTTATTACATATTTTAAATGGAGGAAACTCTAATCATTTCTGCATTACATAGTGCAATTATGTAATTTTACAGGTACATGCACACATCCTAATGAAAATTTGAATACCAATATATTTAAATGAATGCCTTTGTTTTAATCTTTTCAGATTTTAATGATAACTCAAAATTAGACTTCTTAAAGAAAAACATTACCATATCTAGTCAAGATTTCACACAATTATGTTCCTTCAGAATCCAGTCAGAAACTTTAGGACACACACAAAGAATAGAAGTACTTTTTCTTTTATACTGACCCCTTTTCTATTTGTATCCTAATAAGCATATATTTAATAAAAATCATTAGTTATAGCACTTTTTCTTCATTTTCTTTTTTCCCATTATCAAAAGATCATGAGTGAGAAAATATAAATTCATAACACATTGTTAGTAGTAAAGAGACAAAGTGAATTTAATCAAGTAATTGAGACAGATAAATGCTTGGGAGGAACATTAATTTCCTTTGTTTTTAGCAAGAAAATAGAGACAATTGACCAATCATTCTATTACTCTCCTTTTAAAAAGGGATGAAATAAATATGGCTGCTGGAAAATTATATCTCCATGATAAAATCACTGACATGAACATGTATCATATATACACACAGCGGGTTTGGAATAAGGAAGTGCTTTTGTTTTGTAATTTGAGAAAATAATTACATTATTTTATAACAAAAGCCCAATATAAAAATTGCATGAAATCTACATCATTCTTAAAACTTGAGAATCACTAATTTCATTCAAATAGATAAGTTATACTATACTGTATATATAATTGTAATTGAATAATTTTACTTAAATATACTTAAAACACATTCATTCATTGTTCTCATATGAGATATTTTGCCAAAAAAGTGAACACAAACTATTGATATTAATATCATCATACTTATTAACTTTGATAGCCATGAAATTTACTTGTATGGAAGAATTTTGTCCAAATAATAGCAATGACTTTACCTTAATTTGTGCACATTTCTGACAAGCCGCAATCAAATGCTTCCAATTGTCTAATTTTGGTTTTTATGTTCAAATAAATAGAAAGGGAGGAAATTCGGGGGGAGGGAGGGGAAGAAGAGGGGAGGAAAATGAAAAGAGAGGGAAAGACAGACACACCTAGAACCAGTGACTTAATAAAGATCTTAATAAAAGTTTTCCTAACTCCAAAATGGACTCTTATCTACTTCAAAGCATGCTGCTTTTCATGTAATATTATATATCATTTTATACACGTCAATATATTATAAAAAATATACATATAAAACATACATGCTGCATCCACAAAAACATTGAAGAATATCTATGTGTATGTGTATATATAAAGTAATGTGTATTTGTGTATATGTGTATATGTGTTGTGTACACATATTACTATATGTATGCATATGCACATATACATACCTATAAACATAGATATATCAACATATATATACACACATAACTATTTCAACATCAAAGGGGAATGTTGTTTTCCTAAAATAATCTCAAGTAAATCTACTACTGAAAAAAGCAAAGAAACTATTTGGAATTCAGGTAAGAAGGCATTATTTTCCACACAAAAATTCTATGTGTAGAATATTTGAGCTTTAAAGATTTCTAGAGCAGGAACTCAAATTACTCAAAGAAACAAGTTGATAACATAGTTAAGAAGTTTAGCCTAGGTAATCCCCATGTGCCAGGCTTAATAAAATAATATTTCTTATAGAATTGCATTTCCTATCCTTCCTTTTGAAACCAACTAAATATTGTTGTTACCCTTTTTATTCCAAAAGTCTTTTGACAGTGTTACTACTTTATATTTTAGGACACCCTTAATATTTTACTGTGATTTTGTGTGAAAATGACCTTGTGTTCTCAAAGGTTATGCCAGTGAAATGTTAGTTCTGAGATCCCACCAGCTACAAAACCTTCAAGGGCAGACTTTACAGTAGGATCTGTGCCTGTTAACCAAGAAGCAACCTAGACAACTATGGGGAAATTCATCACTAGATAAGAAACTTCGATATGAAGAATTGAAAGATGAGGATGGGGGAGGGGAGATAGAGGGGTGATAAGAATTCACAAAGATCACTTACCAAAGTACAGAGGTATTAAGATCTGCAACATTATAATGCCTATTCATGCCAATTTAATCAGGGATGATAGTACTGAAATAAATATAATTGTGGCTGAAATTGATCATCATAACACTCATAGTCAGCATTTTCAAAATCTATTTTATTTTTTTTTAATTTTATTTTATTTAATAATAACTTTGTATTGACAGAATCCATGCCAGTATAATTTTTACACGACATTATCCCTTGCAATCACTTATGTTTCGTTTTTTCCCCTCCCTCCCTCCTCCCCCCCCCCAGGATGGCAAGCAGTCCTAGATATGTTAAATATGTTGCAGTATATCTAGATACAATGCATATTTGCAGAACCGAACAGTTCTCTTGTTGCACAGGGAGAATTGGATTCAGAAGGTAAAAATAACTTGGGAAGAAAATCAAAAATGCAAATAGTTCACATTCATTTCCCAGTATTCCTTCTTTGGGTGTAGCTGTTTCTGTCCATCATTTCTCCAATGAAACTCAGTTAAGTCTCTTTGTCAGAGAAATCCACTTCCATCAGAATACATCCTCACACAATATCGTTGTCGAAGTGTATAATGATCTCCTGGTTCTGCTCATCTCACTCAGCATCAGTCCATGTAGGTCTCTCCAAGCCTCTCTGTATTCATCCTGCTGGCCATTTCTTACAGAACAATAATATTCCATAACATTCATATACCACAATTTACCCAGCCATTCTCCAATTGATGGGCATCCATAGAATCTATTTTATAATGTAAAATAGAGTCCAAAAACCCAAGCCACACTTATTATATTAAAATTTGCCATTTTGTTCTCAATTTCTATGTTAATCTCATTTCATATTTGCTTAATTACAACTAACATAGTCCCAAAATAAGACCTTTATCAAAATGAGAAATTCAACTAAAAAATTAACCATTATATCATGTCTATATTGAGTTGTAGCAATTTATGAATCCTTTAGTAGTAAAACAAAGAGAAGAAAAGGTAAATGGGTCACCATGATAATTATGGCTAAAATAAAAGTAATCTTTGATGCTGGGTCAGATTAAATAATCCTAGGGCCTGGGGGCATATGGAAACTTCAAGGTCCCCTTTACTATCTAAAATAAGTAATAAATAAAATCAAAATTGAATGTTAAATCATTAATCAAAACTAATTTGCCATGGAGAATTCAATCTAAATTTTAATATGATGGACCTATAAATTATAATAATGGATTATGGATCTCCTACCATAATCTGGGTCTGGATGATACCATAAAAACAAAATTCCTTTTAAAATCACAAAGTTCCGTAGTCCTTTGGGCCAACAGGAAGAAAATCCAATTCAGCAAGATGTTTTGTAGAAATTAAGTAAAAAGCAAAATTTAGCTTGTACAATCTACCTACACACAAAAATGAAGCTTCTCTTCCTCTAAGAGAATTTTAGAACAAGAGAATGAGTGTATTAAATCATCAGAGAAAATCCAGCATATTCAAGTAACAGAATAGCTGATCCAAGAAAGAGAGTAAGCTGCCTAATCTCAAATAGTATCTGAAACTGGATATAATTAAATTTAATAAACTCATTTGATCCATAAGAAAACTAATACCCTAAAGATCTGATTTAGCAAAATCCATACATCATTCTAAATAGCAAAGTCAGTTTCCAAAATCCAGGGATTCTGACTTCAAATTCAATACAACTTGACCACTAAAAGATCTCCAGATTTAGAGAAACATGGAAAGACATGCATGAATTGATGCAAAGAGCAGCAAGCAGAATCAATATATGCAATGACAAATTGTATTATGCCTAAAAGATGAACTCGAGTACTAGGAGAAAAAAAAAACCCAATGAAGAGTTTGGAGAAGAAATAACAAAATGTAACTAATCTTCAGACTTTAGAAAGGTAGGCAATACTAGGGGATAGTGTTAGTTATAATGTAGTACAAAGGGTTTTATGTGAGTTGTTTTTATTTGACTGTCCTTATTCACAGTGGAGGGTTCAATATGTAAGATGGGGATGGGAATGACACTAACAGAAGCAAAATACATCAATATAATGGGTTGATTGTTTTGTTTTGGGGTGTTTTTTTAAATTTAATATAACTCCAGGGAAAGAGATTCAATAAGCTTCCCTCAATAACTTAGTCCAGTAATTTATCATTTAGCACTTCAGAATCTTTCAAAATTATCTCTAAATCCATTTCCTCTTGTTTGGAATATAGTATTACCCAGAGAATAAAAGCTGATCATTTTACAGAAAGATAATACAAATGTAATAGAGTAGTCCCTAAACCTCCTTTTTCTCTAGTTAATCTCAGTAGCTTTAGTTCCTCAGATCAGAATATTATTCGTTAATCTACATATTTAAGTACTAAATAAATTAGACATCATGGGAAATTCATAAACAAAAGCAAAAGTTCATCAGCATATCCAAGTTTATCCATATATGTATTATGTCTCATTCTCACTTTTTAAAATATATAATTGTACCAAACACAATGTGAAACAAATTCTAAAATAATAAGAGAAAAAAATCATTACCTCTAAAAAAGATACTAACATTTTATATGTTAAAATACTTTGCCTCAAAATCAACACAGCAGTAGAGCAAGGAACATTATTGTTGCTATAGAAATGTTCTTTATTGAATAGCACATTACACATAGGTATGTAAAACCCATTTTCTGAGGGGCAAGTTAAAATGAATGAAGTCCATGTAACATATCAGCCTAACAATTACTTCTCTCACACAACACACTCTGAATCTTTGGCAGGCAGTTTTTTGTGAGATAAGTATTTTGATTTTTAAGTACAGTTATCTTTCAATTCTTCATAATGATATGCAGTTATCCTTGGTCATACCAGGCTAAGTACAAAGAGATTCAAAACCAAGAGGTCAGTAACCAGTTAAATGTATTTGAGCACACCAGTTCATGAAAGGGTCAAGTAGGGTCAAGTAAGAAATGAAAGAGTTGTAATATGCAAAGTATACTCATATTGCTGAAGTCATAAATTCCTTAAGTATATATTTTGGTACATTATATGAAATAATAGAAATTTTAAGAATATTGTCTAAAGAATGTTGGCATTCCACATAAGAGCAGTTTTCCTATATATCAAACATTCATAACATGACATGCACAACAATCTTCCTAAAAGACATAAAAGTATCACATTAATAAACACTGACAAATAAAGAGAAAGAAAAAAAAACACTCATATGTGTTGGGGTCTGCTGATAAGTGCTAGAGTCCACTGAAAATTATTATTTCTTTTAAGTCTCAGATATTTAATATCTAAACCATTAGAGTCAGAAAATAAACATAAAGCAGGCCCAGAAAATATCTTTACTTTAACTAATAAGAATTATACTTTTATTTCTGTACTCAAAAGAAAGTCATTCACAAAGACAGAAATGATAAAAATTCCTGCAACAAACAACCATTAAAATTCTCTACTTTTACTACAACATAAATTATTCCAGAAATATTAAATTATGGTGGTGAGAGAAGTCAGTTTTGTTATATTGCATTAAAAGTAATAACATACAAAAAAAGTAATGAAAAAAACAAAAAATAAATTCAAATAAATTTCACAGAGATACTACTATTTTCCAAGGCTGGAAAAGATGCCAGAGGTTACTATTTCAAAACATATCATATATGCAAGCTCCAATGCTTAGCAATGGGGAAATAGACATATATAAAACCTTATCACAAAGAATTAACAATCTAATATGAAGGAAAAAATATAGACAAAAAAATGATATAAGGGGATACATATATATAAGAAATACGTAAAAAGAAGGCTTCTTAGCAAAAGGCTGTGAGAAATTTGTGGAGTGAAAGATTATTTTTACAAAGAGGTAAGGGAGAAAGGATTTATAGAGAAGATAATACTTCTGCTAGGGCTTGGAGAGAAAGAAGGGTGGGATTTTTATCAGGCAGAAATTGTGGGGTAGAGAGAATAGAAAGAAGGTCTAATCTAGGTTTAGAATTGTACATTACAAAACCATGAAGTCACTAAAAAAGGCAGGAGGAAAACTGAAAAATGGAGAATAATCCACTTTGGCTCACAGGTGGAGTCCATAAAAAGAAATATTGGTGATAACGCTACAAAAATGGTTGAAGTCAAATTGTTTAAGGCCTTGATGGTTTCAAGAATCAAAACTTTAGGAATGGGGAGTAACTAAAAGCTATCTTTAAAAAAGTCACAAGATCAAAACAAAACATTAGAAAAAAATACTCAGGAAAATATGTGAAGGATGGATTAGGAAGCACTTAGACAAGAAAGAGTAGAACCAGTTAAATAAATTCCATATGCTTGGTCAATTACTGAACCTCTTCTCATTATATAGAACCACTGAATCTCAGAGATTAAAGGGATATCAGAAGTCCTAAATCTACCCCACACTTACCAAGAATCTCTTCTACAACATCTCCTACAAATAGTCATCTATTCTCTGGTCAAAGATCACCAGTTGGAGATTCCCCAATTTCCAAAGGCAACATATTCGATTTTTAGAATATTTATCCTTATTTTGAGTTGAAATAGCCTCAACATTTTTCTACCTAGTGTTCCTCTCCTCTTATCCTCTAAGGTCAATAAATTGACAAATGACAAATGAAAAGTTTATTATTCTAATTAAGCTTTTAAAAATATTTTAACAAATTTAATACCTGAACTATAAATATTACTCTGTTAACTCTAGAAAAGATCATAAAGCATAATCAGAAAAAGTTCTCATGTAATCACTATCAGGAAAATTTCTTTCCTGACTTGCTATGGAAAACAATGTTGAATTACATGCTTTCTTAAATTTTTAAGATTAACAAAATTACCTGCTTTAAAATGATAATTATTTTTCTTCATTGATCACTATAGGGACAACAACTTCTCCTCTTTTAAAAGCAGTATAGAAAAAAAGGCTGCACTGCTATGAGGGGCATTCTTATCCTAATCACTAACTGAGGTATAGGACGGACCATATCAAATCAATTTCTTTAAAAAGAAAAAAGCAAAGCTATTATCACCTGTACCATCTGTAAAAATAATAATGTAAGCATCTAAACAACAAAGAAACATTATATTAGGTTAACAAAAATAAGTTAAATTTTATAAATGATGACAGAATGCTACCTTTAAATATTAAATTCTAATTTTACTTATTTAGGAAAAATTGCACAATTCTTCATAACAGTTTAAAAATAACTCCACTATTAATGCAGGCCCTTTATTTAATCACAGGCTAATTTACTCCTGACAGAAAGTAAATTCCACTATTTTCTGTGAGGCTTTATGAAATTGCCATCATTTTTAATTAATTCTTAATTAAAATATATTACACCACAGCTTCTACCCATCTCTCTTGATATTCTAACATAATCAATTCAAGACCATTTACATATCATTAATTAAAAGCCTTCCTCTCTCATCCTTAAAATCATAATGAGGCTCCATTTCTCATTAGCAGCCTTTAAGGAATAAAATAACAATACAGTAAAGAATGAATGGTAATTTTTTTAAAATCTATTTTTTAGCTTTAAATACCATATAGTGGGCAATGATATTTTCCCAACTTTCCAACTTTTTAGAGTTCCTAAATTTCTTTTAAGGTTGATTTGTTGCTGAAAGCATATCATATCTCTATATTAACTACATGCAAACCACTATGCAACAATTGGTTAAAATTTTAACTTAATCTTTAAAGAAAAATACCTTACAAATCAGCCAATAGAAACATAAATGTCTATATTAGGGATAGGTAAAAAAGAGGGTAATTTCTCACTCCAAATGCTAAAAACCAAGTTGTCAAAAGGTATTGAAAAAAATTAACATCTCTTAGATGTTTTACAAATTATGTAGACCAAAGGTTATTAAAGAAAGATTTTACAATTTTAAGCAGACACTGGCATCTCAAAATTCTTAAAATGTAAAAGAGAAAAATTGAAAAGTGAGATGTTTTATTTCTATATATTTCCTGCTAGCTACTACTTTTAGTGTTTGCAGTTTTGTGAAATGCTAAAGCAAAAAAGACAGTGTGGAATTCTATAATTAAACTGTAGAACCATGATATGTTTTACACATTCTTAAATGAGCTGTGATATATGCTAGTACAGTAAAGAATTACCATTTATTGGTAATGAAAGGTAAAAATTAACCACCTATTCAATGATTTCCTCCCATCTGGAGGCATTAAAGCTGAATACAGCTTCAGTGAAGATTTATGTATTCTCATGACTTTTAACCTACTATTTTCAAGACTTTGGCTTCAAGTTAAAAAATTAATAGAACCTCTACTATGATTATTTTTATTATTAGTATAAAATAAAATTTCACTGCATATCTTTTGCCTCAAGCAATTGAAATATGATTTGCTTTTGCAAAAAGACTAAACCAAACCATAAGTTTGTTACTTTTCTATAGTTTATTATTCACAATTATATATCAAGGACCATGGACAAGCACAAATAGAAACCAAGAACCTATTTGTGTGACAAAAAAAAAAAAAAACCCACAATAGAAAGGAAATAAAAATCAGATCCATGTCTCAGAAATTTTATGCAGCGTTAGTGTCACCAGCATTAACTATATTCTAGGTGCTTCATATCAGGCAAATCAGATTTATATCACTGTCTTCTGTCAATTGCAGGTGCTCCACCACAACTTGTCAAGACAGCCTGTCTGAATCTTCACACGTCACATAGAATCACAGCACTTGGTGTTTTGGTCTGTTGACAGCAATTTATTTTGATGTGTTGTCACAATATGGAACTCTTCGTTGCACTGCACCATGGTGCCAACAAGTCCCACTGTACTTTTTTCTACTTCCAGATGCTATAGGCACAAGTAAAAGGATAGGGAAAGGATAGGGGAAAAGGATACCTGCCTTGAAAAACCATATCTTCAATAATGACTTAAATAGATTTTTAAGTATTCATTACTAGAAATTCTCTTATTCTGATAACAGATACCTAGTTAAAATCCAAAGTAGAAGAACCCAAGGAGTAACAATACCACACAACTTATTAGAACCAATAAAAATCTTAAAAAATTAAATTAGTCTACCCTATGCAAAAAGAAAAAGTTAGCATGCCTAGTGGTCATTTGTTTGGTTTTGGGCTTTGATTTGATATATTCTATATCTCATGGGGCAAAGTTTTTACTTCTCATTAAGAATATGAATATTAAATCAAACAAAAAGAAATTTAATTTTTAAATGCATTTTTTAAGAAATCAATATTAATTCCACAATAATTTCCTACATCAAGAGAAATAAAACTTGCTTAAGGGACCAGAAAGATAATAGATATGGGGAAAGATTATAAAAAATATGAATTGTATGAAAAAATTTTAAATTTGGGGAAGAAATTCAAATTCCAGGGAAATATTGAACAAGAAAACCTTTAAAATTCTTATTACCTTCAAGACATCATAATCTTTTGCTACTTTATGTCTAATATCTCATAGGAAAGTCTGAATCCAACATTGGTTTAGAAATGCAACCTCTATCACACAGGCTTTTTCAGCAAGACATTCCTTCTCAGATCTCACAGAGCCCTTTGGGAAGGGTGGGAGAGGCAGAGAGGCAATCATGGTTAAGTGACTTGTCCAGGGTCACACAAGTAGTAAATGTCAAGTATCTGAGGCAAATTTGAACTCAGGTTCTCCTCACTCCAGGGCCAGTGCTCATACAACACTTCAATGAACTAATTTGTAATATTATGTTCATGTCTTATCCCTATGCCAAAATAACTATTCCATATAGTCAGGGAACATATTTTATCTAAACTATCACAGTGCTTAATAAATGTTTGTAATTAATATTTAATTATCTTTCACAGAAATATTTCCTTCAATGCTTCATTGTAGAATGGAAATGACCCCAAATTTTCAAAAACTATGTGCCAAAAAAAAATTCCTATCAGATCTTATAAAAGCTGGAAATGCTTTTGGTTATGGCTTAGAATTTGACAATGGCAAAGGATATGAACAGACAATTTTCAGATGAAGAAATTGAAACTATTACCACTCACATGAAAGAGTGTTCCAAATCACTATTGATCAGAGAAATGCAAATTAAGACAACTCTGAGATATCACTACACTCCTGTCAGATTGGCTAAGATGACAGGAAAAAACAATGATGAATGTTGGAGGGGATGCGGGAAAACGGGGACATTGATGCATTGTTGGTGGAGTTGTGAACGAATCCAGCCATTCTGGAGAGCGATCTGGAATTATGCCCAAAAAGTTATCAAACTGTGCATACCTTTGATCCAACAGTGTTTCTATTGGGCTTATACCCCAAAGAGATACTAAAAAAGGGAAGGGGACCTGTATGTGCCAAAATGTTTGTAGCAGCCCTGTTTGTAGTGGCTAGAAACTGGAAAATGAATGGATGCCCATCAATTGGAGAATGGCTGGGTAAATTGTGGTATATGAATGTTATGGAATATTATTGCTCTGTAAGGAATGACCAGCAGGATGAATACAGAGAGGCTTGGAGAGACCTACAAGGACTGATGCTAAGTGAGATGAGCAGAACCAGGAGATCATTATACACATCGACAACGATATTGTATGAGGATGTATTCTGATGGAAGTGGATTTCTCTGACAAAGAGACTTAACTGAGTTTCATTGGAGAAATGATGGACAGAAACAGCTACACCCAAAGAAGGAATACTGGGAAATGAATGTGAACTATTTGCATTTTTGATTTTCTTCCCGAGTTATTTTTACCTTCTGAATCCAATTCTCCCTGTGCAACAAGAGAACTGTTTGGTTCTGCAATTATGTATTGTATCTAGGATATACTGCAACATGTTTAGCATATATAGGACTGCTTGCCATCCTGGGGGGGGGAGGAGGGAGGGAGGGGAAAAAACAAAACATAAGTGATTGCAAGGGATAATGTCGTGTAGAAATTATCCTGGCATGGATTCTGTCAATGCGAAGTTATTATTAAATAAAATAAAATTTATTATAAAAAAAAAAAAAAAAAAAAAAGAATTTGACAATGGTTGTGATTCAAGGACCAGCTTAGCTAAATTTGAAGAGGTACATGTCAAGAACATTGGCTCCCAAGTGATTAATTGTCTTGGCCATAGCAATTCATGAAGCCATCAATTAAAGTATAGAAGAATTATGATTATTATCAGTGACAGGAAGCATTCACAAAGATAAAATCACAGATTTGTTTGATTAAAGTATAAAATATTCTAGTACATATTGTCAGAGGAATGAATACTGGATATGGAGACATGAATTTCAATACAATTCCAACAATCTCTCAGATTCTCACTTTCTACTTATTTAAAATGAAATTTAACTCAATGAAAATTTAATAATATTATAATATACAACTCACAAGATTGTCATGAGATATAAATGGTGTGAAATGGTGTGAGGTATAATGGTATAAAATACTTTGGAAACACTGAAACATTACATAAATGTCAACTATTATTGTTATGAATGTTATTAATTCTAAAAAAATATGAATGGGTGGCAGTGGGTTACAATTTGTCTTGGTAGAGGGAGTAGTAACAAGGAGAACTAAGATCCAACTAAACAATGCTACAAAAATTGGCAAACATAGTTTTATTTGTTCATTTGTTTTTGTCTAAATTCATTGGGTCCATGTCTATACCTAATAGAATTTTCTTCTAGTCAGGAAGGTAATAGAAATTAATTTTAATTTTCCAATAGTATAGTTAATTTAATACTTGCCTAAAGTTAAGAGTCAGGCAAAAAAAGAAAAAAAAGAAAATTTTCATTCAAAAATTAAAAGTTTAAAAATGGGCTACATTTTGCAGTGGTTAGTATATAAAGGAAATTAAAAAAAAAAAAAACTAACAACAACAACCCAACAACACTTTCCTGTCAAATTTATCACACACAAAATAAAAGATTCCTTCACTATAGTCCTGCTTCAATGCCTTCTAGTGTCACAGAGTTCACACTGGGCTAGCAAAGGTTATTCCAGCAGATTACAAGCTCTGGCAGGTCCTATACTGAATTGGAAAGGTTTCAAGAATGGATCCAATGCCAGACTGTGTGTGCTGTCTGAGGAATAGTGAAGGTAAGAAAGAACAGGTTTATGACCAGTGGGTTATTCATGAAGTAATGAATTCTTCTGGCCATAGCAACTTAAAAAAGATAGTTTATTAAGGCATCAAGGGATTTGACTTCTATCTTTATGGTACATAGCCATACAGATTCTGTATGTACTAACGCAAATTCTAAAAGACTAGGTAAGAGAAAAAAAATTAAAAATCTTTAAAATGCAAGTTTTGTAAAGAGCCAAAATTCAAGGATTTTAGTGCTGAAAACAGACACATTTTTGCAAATGTTAAAAATGGCTATGTACAGACAAGCAAAACAAATTTTCATATTGATCATGTCCAAAAATGGTTCATTTTGTATCCTGTTTTTCTTTTTTCTTTCAGTTGAGTACTTGGAAGAGAAAAAAAATGAAATATTTGTTCATTGAAATTTTTGTTTTTTATAAACAAAAGAATACATGTATAATAAACAAGACAAGGTATTCATCTTCATTTATAGTTAATTCCTTTCAGTTTGGCAATAGACTACAGCAAAGAAAACATTAACTTACTTTCAAGTAGCTTATATTCTATTGGAGAATAAAATATATACATAGATAAAATAATTTGAGAAGCTAAAGGACATTAAGGGGAATAAAGGATGGCTTTCTGAAAGTGGTAACACTTAAAACTGAGCATTGAAGGCAGGCAAGGATTTTAAGAAATGGAAATGAAGAAAAGGCATTTTCCAAGTACAGGATTCATCCCATATTAACATGCAAAGATGAAAGATGGAATACCAAACAGACATGTCTGACTGTAAATAGAAAAATTGATTAGTAATCAAAAAAAGTCTATAAAAATAGGATAGAACCCACTGTGTGGCTGGTTTTCAGTACTAAACTAAGAATTTATTATTTTCCCCTATATCTACTGAAGATTTCTGAGCAGAGAAGTTACATGCATTATCTCATGTGTTCCTTATAATTATTTTTGCTTTACAAACAACTTTTTTTTTTTTTGCAAAGTGTGACATACAAAATATATACGACCAACACAAATATGTAAAAATATTAAATAAATGATCAAAGGATTTGAAAAGTTTTCAAAACAATAAGTATAAACCATAAAGAACTGTGGTGAGCTTTTTCTTCTCAAAACTCAGCCAGGTGATAAAAGTTCAGATCTTTTATTATCTCCAATATAGCCCGGTTAGCTTAGAGGTCTCTCTCTCTGCTTGGTTCCAAGAGCTCCCTCCGAATGTCGCCAAATCCAAAGGTCTGGTCCTTCAGCCTCTGCCTCTGCTTTCTTCAGCCTCCAGCCAGCTCCACTCTTCATGTCATTCCGGTGAAATCTGACCGAGAGCCTCTGTCTGTTTCTTTTATACAAAAGGGAGGAATTGTGGGATACGAGAGAGAGGGATTATGGGTTTTCTCCCATAGTGCTCTCTGGCCCAAAGAGCTTTAAGGGAGGTATGAATTCACCAAGTTACAAAGTTTACTTTGTGAAGCTGGCATACTTGTGAACTCCGGTGAGTAAAGGTGTGAACACAAGCATTGTACTAATTAGTTCTACTTAGTACCTTGTTTCAGGTTCTGGCCCAAAACATCTTCTTGTAAGATTAGATCAACTCTAATTAGTTAGCAGTTTGTAAGGATTCCAACAAAGAATCATAGAAAAGATGTTCCAAATAGTTAATAATATATATATGCAAATTGAAAAGCCAATGAAATTTTACCTCTTATCAAGTTAACAAAGTTAATCAAATACAGAAATATGTTGAAGAAGTTATGTTAAAACAGGGACACACAAATTTATTATTGTTAATTTGGAATCATATTAGAAAAGTTGCTAAACTGTTTATATTTTGTGATCTCACTATTAGATATGTAAGCCAAGGAGGTCAAAATATTTTTTATTTTGCTTTATGTTAAAGAAAGTGCATATATCAATACTCATAACAGTACTTTTATGTTAGATTTTTTAAAAACTGGAAAAGAACTAGGTGTCTATTAAATTTGAGAATGGTTAAATGAATGAACTGTGATATATTAATGGAATAAAACATTATATATATATATATATTATTATACATAATGAATATGAGGAATTCAGATAAAAATGAGAAAACTTACATAAAGGGAAGAAAGAAGAATCAGGACAACAATTTATATGATGATGATAAAAATGTGAAGAAAAAAAGTCTAAAAAGCAGCAGCTGAATTCAGATAAAATTCACCGACAAGTGTAAGTCCCATAGGCTAGGAAATGAAACACAACTTCCTACTGGGAGTAAGAAGGGAAAGGCAGAGATATTATCACTGTATCCCTTGATGCACTGGTCTTGCTTAAATGTTTTTCTTTGTTATAAAGGACATTACTATAAAAGGGTTATATTGGGAAATGAAATCACTGTAGAACAAAGAATAGACATCAATGAATTTTTTCAAATGATTATTTTTATAATTATGAGGAGGATGGGTTGGAGAAAGAATAAGAAAGCAAGGAGACCAATAAAGAAGCTATTGAAATAGTCCAAGCAAAGGATGGTGAGGGGTTAAACTAGCATAGTGGAAGTATGAATGAAGATAAGCAGGTAAATTTGACAGATTTTATGGAAGCAACCCTGTTTCTTCATTTTTAACATTAAGGGGATTAAATAGTCTCTGAGATCTCTTACAAATTCTAGATCCATGATGCTATGATCCTAATTATAAATGGAGATAGGGTAGGTAATGGTGACTAATTAGATATGAGGGTGAGAGAAAGGATACAAGGACAACATAAACATAATAAATGCTTTTGTTTCTATGGAAAAGACCATCAACTACAGTAGGGGCAGGGGAATTTTTCACTCATTACACCTAAAGAATTCATTTATTTGGAATTTTTCCAATAAGGGCTTTTAAAATAAATTATTGTTGTTGTTGCTCTTTTTAAGGTCCCTCTTCTTTTAAAGAAAAATTAGACAAAAGAAAAGGGATTTGTCTAATGTTGTTGAAAAATAACAACATTTTTCAGTTGTGTCTAACTTTTTGTGACAGATTTGGGGTTTTCTTGGCAAATATACTGCAGCAGTTTGCCATTTCCTCCTCCAGCTCATTTTACAGATGTGAAAACCAAAATAAATAGGATTCAGTGATTTGTCCAAGGCCAAACAGCTAGGAGTTTCTGAAGCTGAATTTGAACCCAAGAAGCTCGGTCTTTCTGATTCCAGGCCCAACACTGCCTCTCAGTTTTCATTTTGTTTAATGTGTCTATAATAATGACAAATATGAGCAGATTTATTGTGAGTCAATCACAAATTAAATCCATTAATTACACATATATAAAGATTGACTCAGTGTTGATTAGTTACAAAACATCAGTGCTAGGGGCACTACTACTACCACTGAATTGACATTTATACAGCCTTATCATTCACATACATTCTATATAGCACATTTTTTATAATTAATCTCTTAAAGAGGTAATGTAGAGAGGCTAAAAGACTTGCTGAACTAGTGCTGGAGATGGGCTCAAGAACTTAAGTAACTGAACTCTTTCTTCCCTCACCTACATCCCCACCACCTAGCACAGTTCCTGCATACAATAGGTACTTAATAAATATTTGTTGATTAATTCAATAATAATACTAATTTAAAAATCAAAACAACTTATATAGCCCTTCAAAGTCTATGAAGCACTTACAAGAACTGAGAAAATGTTATTCCAGTTTTAAAGATGAGGAATCTATAAAGTTTAGAGAAGTTAAGTGATTCGCCTAATGATATTGCTGTAATCGAATATAATAATAGGTAATATGAGGTAATAGATAACAATATATAGTATAATAGTATAATAATAGTACACACACACACATATATATATACATAGAGTATAGTAAACTAATAGGTAATAATGGGTAGTAAAGAATAATCCAGATTTAAATAAGGATATCCTGATTCAAAAGTTCAGTACTCTTTCCATAACACTATACTGCTTTTCAGCCCAAACCAATTTTTAAAAGGCCATGTATATGGAAAGGATTTGAGATGACATACAACCCACTTTTCTCCTCCCAACCCCAATAGCTCCAAAAACATTTTTTTTAAGTTGATGGAATCTTGATCAAGGTTTTTTCTTTCTTTTTTTTTTTTTTTTTTTGGGGGGGGGGGGGGAAGAAGTAGAAGGAGTGGGGGAAGTAGGAGGAAAGTCATCATAGGAACATAGAAAAAGAGATCTGAGAACAAGGCCTAACCAGGAATAGCAACATAGTAGATTCTAGCACAGGAAGAAGCTTTGCATTAGAATAAGAGATTCTAAATCTAGCACAAAATGGCTCAGCCTAGTTCAAGGTACAGTAACAGATGCTAACTAAAAGCTTTGATATTCAATGTTACAGTTCTGGGTTACAGATCCAGCACTGACTAAGGAGTGCCACGAGTTTAAATAGTCTAAATATGGTGTTCCATAAAACAGTTGCAAGATTTTAGGTAGTTTACTAAACATGGAAGAAATTGAGAAGCAAGCAGCTGTTAAATGACTCGGACCTTAGGAGCAAAACAAGATCTCAGCTCCAGAAACCAATCCAAAATGAAGTCTGAAGTGGAACAACCAGAGTTAGAATTCTAAACTAAAGGGATCCCCTTGAGATTAAGTTACACTGACCCAGCAGAATTTTCCAGATAACTGATAGTAGCCAAGTGCAGCAGCAGTTTACTAGAGCTATAACAAAAGTAAGTCCACAGTTAGGTCCATCAAATCCAAACCCAGATCAGGAACTTGCAAAACTAAGATCAGGAGGACAGAAATTAAGACTTTGCCCTGGACCAAAAGTTTGGGAGCATTGAAAGATATTAGGGACTCTGGTATCTTGGAATAAAACAATACTCAATAAGTCAAGTAAGAAACAGCAAGACAAGTTTCCTCCAGAAGTACTCAAAACCTGATGCTAATATCAAATCCTAATTTAGAAAGTAAGCTGAAAAAATGAGTAAACAAACAAAAAAAAATCCTACCATTAAAAGCTATTATGGTGACAAAGATACTGAAGAAAAAAAAAAAAAAAACAAGAAAATGATTTCAAAATATTTACTCAAGCAAAGTTTCAAAGGAACACACAGTTTGGGTACAAATTTAACTAAAATTTCAATGCTTTTATAAATGAAATGAGAGTACTGAAGGAAAAAATGGGAAAGAAATCAAAGTTATGAAAGAAAATATCAGAAAGAGAATTAACAGTTTGGCAAGAGAGGTGCAAAGTCTCACACAAACAACAAATGCCTTGGGGAAAAAAAAAGACCAAATAAACATTTCCTGAAGAAAAAATCAGAGCTAGCTAGACACTTTAAAGTACAAACTCTAGAGTCAAGAGAAACACAAAAAGGTAAACATGAGCAAAGACTTATAAGCAACTAAATAAATAAACATTATTCAGATTCTAATGTGGAGAAATGATACCATGTCCACTAAAAACCCTATCATCTATAATCAAGAACCAAAAGTGGAATATTAGACAGAGGGCTTGGAATTGATTCTATCACATTTAGATGATCTTAAAAGAACAGTAAAAGAGCAATGGAGAAATACATTAGAGATGAAATGAAAGAGAAAAGATGGAGAACATTTCATAGATTCAGAGTACACAAACAGAATTCTATACAAACAATAAAGAAGGGCAGCACTTTATACCTAAATTTCACTCCCATTTGAACTGATCAGATGAAGAAAAAATATACATACACATTTACAGAGTTGAATAGAATAATACATTTCATTCAAAGGGAAAAAAAGAGGTAGAAGAAAGAATAAAAGGAAAGTTTAAGAGGCTACTAAGGGGGTACAGTGGAGAGAGCACCAGCCCTGTCAAGAGAAATAAAGCCTTAAACACTAAACACTTCCTATTTGTGTGACCCCTGGGCAAGTCATTTAAATCCATTTGCCTTAACCAAAAAAAAAGAAGCCATTAAGAAGAAAATAGTCCTAAGCAAAATAAAATCTATCAAAGCATGAAGAAAAATATAGCAACTCTTTTTGGAATACCAAAGAATTAGAAACTGAGGATATCCATTGAATAAGGATAGGAAAAGCTGAATAACTTATGATATTGGGTTCTGTTGTGCTCTAAGAAATTATTAAGTGGATGGTCTTTGAATATCCCAGGAATACTTACACTGATGCAGAGTGAAGTAAACAGAACCATAAAAGTTTATCTAATAAGAACTGTATTATAAGAACAAACAACTTTTTTTAAATGATAGCTTTTCGTTTTCAAAATACATGCAAAGATAGTTTTCGGCATTCACCCTTGCAAAACCTTGTGTTGCAATTTTCTCTTCTACTCTTCTTCTCCCCTACCCCTAGACAGCAAGTAATTCAATGTATGTTAAACACATGCAGTTCTATACACATTTCCACATTTTCCATTCTGCACAAGAAAAATCGAATCAAAAAGGGAAGGGGGGAAGAAATGAGAAAGAAGAAAAAAGAGTAAGCAAACAACAAAAAGAATGAAAATGCTACATTATGATCCATAGTTAGTCCCTACAATTCTTTTTCTGGATGCAAATGGTTCTCTCCATCACAAGTCTATGAATTGGTCTGAATCACCTCATTGTTAAAAAGAGTCAAGAAGGACAAACAACTTTGAAAGACATAGGAAAACTTGATGAAACATGCTATATATCTCCTGACAAAAGAAGTGATGGACTCGGAGTACAGATTTGGACATGCCCAAAATGGGAATGTTTTGTTTAACTATACATGTTTAAAACAAGTGTTTTGTTTTTCTTTCTCAATTAGGAATAGTAGGGAAGGAGAGATGGCAAATTTCTGTTTATTAAAAAAAAATTTTAATTAAAAAAAAATAAACATAATTTCAAACCTTGACTAAGGAAGAGTTATAACAAGAAACAAGAAAATTAATAGCATTCCTGAAGTAATGGGTCCAATGTCATACAGGTAGTGACAGAAGTGAAAAATGAACCAAGATCCTGACTCCTTCAAAATGCTTTTTTGTTTATCAAAACATATATTATCTCTGGTTTAGTATTATACTGTTTTCTTTAAGTGAAATCCTATTATACAATATTTCTGCAAAAGAAGAAAAATTTGGGGCTTCAAAAATGAAATTAACTTTAATGTTTCATATGTAATTATTATATGTATCACTTAAAATTCAATCAAAAATTTTGTTCCAGATTCACAAAATTATCATTTATTGCAGAAATGTACTCCTAGAAATATAGTAAAATAAAACAAATTTCCTCCATAAGAACAGTATTATAACTGGAGATAGAGGTCATTTATATCTTTCACCAAAAACTCAGTATCAACAAATCATAGCTAAGATCTACAATTATACAAGAGGGAACAAAAGGTTATGGTTTGTACAGCTAAGAGGGGCACACTCACATCATTGAGATTAAGAGATTCCACTAGCTATTGGTCATACTGGCTTCAATAATATCATCCAAATAATGAAATAACATATATACACTGATACAATTATTTTAAATATAAAATTATGCTCCAAGTTCTATAAAATGAAGACATATAAGATGCACACACAGATATATTCTTTATGACAAATTTAACTTCAATATAATAGAATAGGTACGAAAAAAATAACATGATTGGGAGTCCAGAAACTTGTGGTCTTCCGTGTTTTCTGCTCCTAAATACTTATTTGGAGAGATGAGGCCTCCAGAAAAGATTCTTCATTCCTTCCTTCTTTCCAAGCCCTTCTAAATTCCAGAAAGCTAACAAAATTATTGTTAATGAAATTGATAAAACAGAAATTTTGCTAAGAAAGAGTTTCTCCAAGATTATTTATTACAAATCCTGAAACACGGAGAGGGGACATGACTACCAATGTTGCTGAGTTACTTAAAACATTTCTTACTGAGAAATTATGAAAATTTTCTTGTAACAAAACAACACAATCTAAAAAAAAAGCATTTTATTGACCTCAAAGTTGTATTTAAAGTACTGCAATAGAATATTATTTTGTATTTTTTTTTTTTGCTTATTTTTGTTGTTGTTGTTTTTGCTGAGGCAATTAGGGTTAAGTGACTTGCCCAGGGTCACACAGCTAGGATAAGTCTGAGATCAGATTTGAACGCAGGTCCTCCTGACTTCAGGGTTGGTGCAGTGCACCATCTAGCTATCTCTGCAATAGATATTAATAAGTGTTTATCACAGATGATGGTTGTTGTGCTTCTCCACTAACAGGTTTTTAGCTTTTTTTAAGTGAAGACTATATCAATTCTTTTTTTTCCTTTTGACTCTATTTCCTACAAAACGATAAATATAGTTGTTTACTAGGCAAAACGAAGGCCACCTAGAAATAAAAGTGCTTCAGTCTCCTTTTTTAAATTCTTCCCTCTCACAAAAATTACTGTATACTTTATTGACAGTTATCAAAGCACTTCATACTTCATTAGAAAGCCACAATAACAATTTACAGATATTAGCATCAGCATTTAGACAAGAACTTTGAAATATCTTTTGAAGAATTGCTAAGACAAGCATAAGACATCCTGACTGAGCTAGTGCTGCTGACTGTAAGTATGTATTCACACAGACAATAGTATACGGTAGAAATTTCCAAGCCATTTGAATGGATAAAACTAACAAAAATTGAAGCATGAAATAAACTAGATGGCATCAAAAGTCTGTAAGACAAAAATAGAGATTATCTATATTCAAAAATTTCTATAGAATTAATTAACTACCTTGTAAATTTCCCTAAATTATTCTGATTCTTTTTTATTTACAAGTTAAAAGAAAAAAAAAAGAAAACTTTTTAGGCAAAACAAGATTTACTAATAAACGCTGATGAAACTTTTAAGGCTAAGAATATTACAATTTCCTTCCAAACCAAACCATCCAAACCAAAATGATAGACAACTCCAAGGACAATAGAATTAAAACAAGCATGAGTAGTATACATACCTACACTAGTAACTATAAAATGCTACTAGATAGTTAAGTGGCATAGAGTATAGTTTTTTGAGTCTCGAGTCAGTAAAATCTAAGTTCAAATTCTGCATCAAACACTTAATAGCTATGTGAACCTCGGCAAGTTACTTAATCCTATTTGCTTCAGTTCCCTCTTCTCCAGAATGAGCTGAAGGAAATGAGAACCATGACAGTATCTCTGTCAATAGTACCTCAAATGGGGTCACAAAGACTTGGACATAACTGAAACGAATGAACCCAAGTAGCATGAACTACAAGTAATTACTTATAGTAACAAGTAGTTACAATTTGCTAGAATTCATGACCAAAAAAGAAGGTGGGCTAGTTAACAAAAAATGAATGAGAAGTGACAAATGGACAGCCTGAGAAGTACATTGGTATTGTCAAAATAACCAAAAGGAAAAAAGCCTTATGCCTAGCTCAAAATATTTCTCTTCCCCAATTTCTGCCTCCCACTAGGGAAGTCAACTTATATTGATAATCCCTTACACACTCTAACCTCAGTGCAGTCAAAATAAGAAGGAAACTGACAAAGACTTACTTTCTTAAATATATAGGGAATTGATTCAAATTTTATAAGAGCGATTCCCCAACTGAAAAATGGTCAAAAAATATAAACAGACAGTTTTCAGAAAAAGAAATCAAAGCTTTTTATAGTTACAGAAATGCAAATTAAAGTGACTGAGGTATTGCCCCCCACCTATCAGATTGGCTGACATGATAGAAAAAAGAAAATGGCAAATGCTAGGATGTTAGGTGGGATGTGGAAAAATAAAGATACTAATTAACTGTCGGGGGAGTTATGAACTGGTCTAACTATTCTGGATAATAATTTAGAACTATGACCAAAGGACTATAAAATTGTGCATACCCTTTCAATCTAGCTAAATATTACAAAGTCTATATCCCCAAAGAGATCAAATATGTGCAAAAATATTTATAGCAGTTATTTGTGGGATGGCAAAGAATTCAAAATTTAGGAAATAATCATCAGGTGGGGAATGGAAGAGCAAGTTTGGGAATATAATTGAAAAAGAATACTATTGTGCTGTAAGATATGTCAAAGAGAATGGTTTCAGAAAAACCTGGGAAGATTTATATGAATTGATGTTAAAGTGAAGCAAGCAAATAAATACAGGACTTCATCATACACAGTCACAGCAATGTTAAAATGATGATCAGCTGTGAAAGATTTAGTTACTCTGATAAATATGATAATTCAAAACATTTCCAGAAGATTCATGATAAAAAAAAATGCTATCTACCTACTTTCAGAGAGAGAATTGATGAATTGAATGCAGATTAGAAATAGTTTTTCACTTAAATTTTTCTCACCTTTTTTTTTTGCAACATAGATAAAATGAAAGCATTTTGCATTACTTTGTTGGAATCTTTACAAACTGCTAACTAATTAGAGTTGATCTAATCTTACAAGATGTTTTGGGCAGATCCTGAAACAAGGTACTAAGTAGAACTAATTAATACAAGGCTTGTGTTCACACCTTTACTCATTGGAGTTCACAAGTATGCCAGCTTCACAAAGTAAACTTTCTAACTTCAAGGGAGTTCACACTTCCCTTAAAGCTCTTTGGGCCAGAGAGCACTATGGGAGAAAACCCATAATCCCATTCTCTCAGAAGATTCACATATAAGGTGAGAGAGCTATTCCAGAATAGATTTTTTCCACTTGGCTGCTGGTCACAGAGGAGAGTTCAGCTGGACTGGAGAGGAGCAACTCTGGTGTAGACAGAGAGCACTTTGCGGAATTGTGCCAGAAGCCCTTTCTCCGAGGCAAGGCAGAATATATTCCACTTGGCTGGCTGGTGGCAGACGAAGAGTTTTCAGAGGATAAAGCTACGAGTGAGAGTTCAGTGGACAACCAGATTCATCTTCACCTCACAAACCAGATTCATCTTCACCTCACACCACTGTGGTAGGTGGCTGGGCTCCTGCATGCCCCCCACTGAGACCAAGCTGGTCTGAAAGACTCACCAGAAAGCTAGCCGAGCTCCAAGAGAAGGAAACAAGAGATTCATTCCATCTCTGTGCTGATTGGAGGCTGAAGAAAGCAGAGGCAGAGGCTAACGGACAGAACCTTTGGATTTGGAGATATTCGGAGGGCCCTAAGCTAAACCGGATGTGTTTTGAGAAGAACAAGAACTCCAACATTTGAACTCATAACATTACTTCACATGTATAATGGATATATTATACTCCATGCCTTCTCAATGAGTGTAGGAAGGACAAAGGAGAGAATTTCTAAATCAAAATTTGTTTAAATAAATGATAAAAAATATGCCCTAATCTCACAGATCTTCAATTTACTCATTTTATATAACTTCTTCCTCCACCCCACCTTTTTTTATGGATCAAAATCTTGATCTTGCTATCCTCACAATACAAATATGCTGGAACCTTAGGGGAGATGGTTAAATTTTCAGTTTGCAAATTAGCATTCATTAAAAACCAGATCCTGATTTATTGTTCAGTTGATTGTCTAGATTCAAAAAAGTGTTAACAATGTGGACTAAACTTAAAGGTACATACCCAGATTATTTTCAATTTATTATATAAATTTATATCATGTATCTTATATATACACTATATCAGGGGTCCTCAAACTACGGTTCGCGGGCCAGAATCAGCAGCTGAGGACGTTTATCCCCCTCACCCAGGGCTATGAAGTTTCTTTAGTTAAAGGCCCATAAAAAGAGTTTTTTGTTTTTACTATAGTCTGGCCCTCCAATAGTCTGAGAGACAGTGAACTGGCCCCCTATTTAAAAAGTTTGAGGACCCCTGCATATATTATATACATTTTATTATAAGTATTTTTATATATTATATATAATTTGGTAAATTATTTTTACAAACTCTTTACTAAGTTGTAAGAAGATTGGAAAGAAAGGAGGATCAGGTTGGGAAGGTATAGAATGTACAAGTTTAGTTAGAAGCAAGAAAAGACAAGAGGCAGAGATAAAGAGGAAGAGTGTTCTTCCAAACAAAAAAAAGAGCCAATGAAAATACTCTCATTTTGACGATGAGCTATCTTGTTCAAGAAACAGAAAGAACAACATTGTCCCTGAATTACAGACTATGCAGTGGAAATTTTATGAGCATTTACTAGACTTTACTAGTTTACTAGAATTTAATAGTTTACTTTATTGAATAGGGTGGCAATATGATTTAGGAGTATTACTTTGACAACTGAAAAGAGGATGGAGCAGGGTAGAAAAATATTTGTGGCAGGAAAACCAACCAGCAGGCTACTGAAATAATCCAGGCAAGAGGAAATAAGAGTGTCAGTGTCAGAGGTCAGAAAAGTTATAAAGGAAAAATTACACACATACACATACACACACACACACATCTATACATGTGTTATGTAATCTCTTCTCACTCCAAATACAAGTGTGAGAGTGAGTGATCTTTACCGTGTAAACTTGTTGTTTGTACAAAGACACTGAATACCAGTAATTTAATTATTAAGGATTCACTGGTAATGAATTGCAGTAAACAAAGAGATGGCCTTTAAAAATTGGAAAAATCTAGGTCCAGAAAAGATCAGATTAAAAAGAAGTCCAAGTGGTGGTGAACAAGGAAGAGAAAAAGTGGGGGGAAAGGCTTTTAGTTCAGTCCAAGCTTAAACCAGAAGAAATCTATTTCTTAGATATTCAGAGTATTTATGCTTAAACATATGCTGGTTAAGCAGTAGAAACTAGAGACTAGATATGACATTATGATTATACTGGACTGAAAATGAAAAACCAGAGGAAGTAGAAAAACTATACAACAGAATTCTTTATAAGTCGTAGAAAGAAGTCTCTGGCCCATTAATAACATGAATTTAGAGTTTGAGACAGATACAAGTTAGAATATGTTATCTCAACAACACATCTAAGTTGGATTCTGTAGCATCATCAACCACACATTTCAATTTAACAAGTGCTTTCTTCATAATGAGCTTATAAATTAAGTAGACAATATACTAATATTTCCCTTTAACAGATTAAGAAATTGGGATCTAAGAAGATAAAATAACCTCTTAATGGTCATAGAGTTATTAAGTACTGGAGCCAAGATTAAAACTCCTCTTTTAAATTCATCTTTTTTTTTCCCCCTTGGGAATAATTAGTTGCCTGTTACATAAACTTCCATCACTTTGAACAGGTGTTTGTTGCATGCAAAAAAAGCCTGGTCAAAATATGTTGGTTTTGTGATAAAAGGGCAAAGGGGTTTACTAGATGTCAAAGGTCAGAGCTTCTTGAAACATTCAAATATTTCAATATATAATTTATCAATAAGTATAGATTTATGATATGTTCTACCTTTGTTGATAAGCCAAAGCCAAATATATGCCTGATATTCCAAAAAGTTCTTCTAAATAAACTTTTAAAGTGATTTGGTACTACCATATATTTAATTTACAACCACATCTGATCTTTCTGAGCATTAGTTTTGTTTTGTTTTTTATGTTAAAACTTTTTGTTTTTCAAAACACATGCATAGACAACATTAGCCCTTGCAAAATCCTGTGTTCCAATTTTCCTCCCCTTCCCCCACACTCTCCCCTAGATGGCAAGTAGTCCAGCATATGTTAAACATGGTAGAAATATGTTAAATCCAATATATGTATATATATTTATACAATTTTCATGCTGCATAAAAAAAGAGAGAAGCAAAATAAAATACAAGCAAACAACAACAAAAAGAGTGAGACTGCTATGTTGTAAACCACCCTCAGAGGTTCCCACGGTTCTCTCTCTTCATCACTGAACAGTTGGAACTGGTTTGAATCATCTCATTGATGAAGAGAATCATGTCCATCAGAATTGATAATTGCATAATCTTCTTGTTGCCATGTATAATGATCACCTGTTTCTGTTCATTTCATTTAGCATCAGTTCACATGAGTCTCTCCAGGTCTCTCTGAAATCATCCTGTTGGTCATTTCTTATAGAATAGTATTCCATAACATTCATATACTATAATTTTTTCAGCCATTCTCCATTCAGTTTCTTGTTTCTTGCCACTATAAAAAGAGCTGCCATAAACATTTTTTGAGCATTTTTGAGCTTTAAGAATATGTGCAAACTATTAAAGCAAATCTGGGGAACCAAGCAGTTTTAAATAAGTTTAAATAACAAAGAGATGGCATGAATACAAATATGATATAAAATATGGGGAACCCACCACAAACAAAAATCACAAAAATAACATATAAAGAGGTGAAAAAGGAAGAATCAGTACAATGAAATCTTGAACAATGACCTGTCTTAGGTAGTATTTGTACTTTTTTTTTTTAAGTCTCTCTTTTTGTTCATTTTTATCATGATTCACTTTCAGGAATATATCATCAAAATTACTCATAAAATCACAAAATTATATTCTTAGTTTAGCAAGAATAGGTTAGTAAAATTATTCTCCAATTCATAAATGGTGAAAGGAAACTTACAAAGGAAGAAATGCAAGTTACCAACAATATTTTTAAAAATTTCAAATCATAACTATTTAGAGAAATGCAAATTAAAGCAATTGTGGGGCTCTACCTCACACTTATAATATTGAAAAATTGATCCCCTCAAAAAAGGAAATTACAAATAATAGAGGGACTTTGTAAGAACAGAAAAACTACTATAGAGTTTTGAGTAAGTTTGGCCATTCAGGAAAGCAATTTAGAACTGCACCTACAAGTTACTAAACTATAAAACAATTCAGTGTTTTACACAGTGATATAATTGCTGGGCTTATATATCCAAAAAGATAAAAGAAAGAGGAAAAGAATCTATATAGACAAAAATATTTATAGTAACTCTTTTTATAGAATTGGAAACTAAAAAGAAGCCAATCAGTTGAACAATGGTTAAGTAAATTCTGGTAAATATATAATAGATAGTATTACAAGTGCTCTAAGAAACAATAAAAGTATTTTTCAGAGAAACTTGGGAAGATGTGTTAAATTTTTGCTGAAATGAGAACAATTAATATAATAACAACAATACTATTAAACACTATTAAAGACAATTCTGATCAATGTAATCACCAAACATAATTCCAGGAGACTAATAATGATGTATTCTACTAACCTCCTCACAATATAGTGATGGATTCAGGATGCATAATGATATATATTTTTTGTTATGGTCAATATAGAAATTTGTTATATTAGATTAAGCAAATTTGTTATAAGTATTTTATTTTTATTTACTTTCCATGGAAAGGAGGGAAGGAGAGACAGAAACTTATTAATTGAAAAATGCAATTTTTAATTTAAAAGAAAATTTATGGCCAAAAAAAAGGAAGATGATTTGACAAAAATATTCACTCATTCAAAAAACATTTATCAAGTATCTACTATGTATAAAACATTGTACTAAACTTGGGGAAGATATAAAAATGTCTTCATGTAGTTCAAAAGCTAGTAGGGCTTTAAGATACCAATACAAATAGCTATAATACACAATAATAACAAAATGCACTATCTGAGGACCAAGGGAAATGTCTTAATAGTGTTTAGAGAATTTAGGAAACAATCTATTTCTGAATTAGAGATATTATACATCTTGTCTTAGATCATCCCTTTTTTCTACTTTCAGTTTTAGAAATAATTATTCATAAAAGATTGGACAGAAACAATATTGTGGAATATAAATTATCCCATAACCAAAATCATTCAGTCCATAGCTAACCTCCTTCCTGAAGATCATACTGTCTCATCCTTGAGTTTATACTTTTACCCACTATGAACCTCCTTCCTGAAGATCATATCTCATTCTTGTTTATACTTTAACCCACTATGCATGCTAGTCACTTCTAAAAGCTAACACATGCCTTTTCCTAGATCAAAATGCTGCTCATCAAAGCACAATATTCTACCAGTAAAGATAACCTTCTAATGTACCAATTCCTTCTAAACTAAAGCCTTTGTCTTCAAATAAAAAAAAAAAAAAACTTCTACCCATGAAAGAATTAATTTTATTACTTATTCTTTCCCTGATAACTGTAGCTATTTACATGTCTTGGATTGCTGATATTTGAGGATGCCTGTAAAGTCAAATATTCTACTATCTATTTGAATATCTCTGTAGGCATGCCTCAAATTGCTTTCTTTTGTTGAACAGTCTTTTTTTCATTGATGTTAAGGCTCAGATTCTTGGAGCATTTCATTTTGAGCTGCAGCTTGAGCTCTTCTGCCTTTTCAAAATGTTAGCCCATTCCCTTTTGCAATTTTTTGTAATTACAATTGTTATTCAAATTTCTTTTCCTTTATATCTAAAGCCCTTTCTCCTAACAAATTGCAAAATTTGTTGTTCATCATTGGAACTGTTCAAATGAACCATTAGGTATCATAGAATTTAAAGCACATTATTCCCTTACTTCAAATGGGGCAATCTATAAATTCTTCCAATTGGGGCTTTGTTGTTTGTATTAAATACTGGGAAGATAATCTATATTATTTCCCATAATATTCAAGACTTTCTGATGTCATATTCTTCTTAAGTCTTAAGTTATTTCTGTATCCTGTCTTCAGACACATTTAGTCTTTTTTTCTCTTGTACCAGATTTTCTTCTATTTCTGAATTTGTGTTTTAGATCTGTTAACTGTTTATTTCTTTAGAGAGATTCCCCAAAATGGATTCAATTTTCCTAATTGGCTAATTGAGCTTTTCTTAAAAAAAGTCTACATTGAGAGCATGTGTGCTCTGATTCACTATATTCACTACTAATTTCTTCTATTATGGAACTCAATTCTCTTTTGAATCATTTTTGAGCTTCTTTTTGTGGTTCCATGCTCTCTTTTAGAATCCACGATATTCTATATTTCTTCAGATCTTGATTCACTTTCCTTTTACTTTTGTATATTTTGGTTTCAGGATCCTTTCTGTTTAATAATATATTTGGGTCCTGAAATTCAATTGATTTTTTTTTCTAATGAAATCTTTTGTATTGATTCAGAATCTTGATTTTATTCCCGCTCACACATTTTCAGAACTATTCTCCTTCAGTGCTGAGTATACCCGAGTTAGGGAATGCCTCAGTCTCCTCACACTAGAGGATAAAAAAAAAATTGGTATTGGTCTCTGCCATGAGTAATCTCTTTGGAACAGTACTAACCATGGCTAGTATTCAATCCCTTTTCCTTCTGTCCCAGAACAGAAACTTATACTATCACTTCATTCTAATTCCCCTTTCTGCTCTTTCTTTCTTAGCTGAACTGAATTGTTATTTGTTGCTTTTTACAGAGAGGAAAGAGAAGAAAGGACTCCAGGAAGACTCCCTAAAGCTTTAGGAGTTTCAAAGCAGGTTACAGTCAAAAGGTAGCAAATTTTCAGCATCAGTTTCACATGGCTGGGCACAATATCTGTCACTTTTTTCAAGTGCAGAAAAAGGAAGGGATTGCGCCAGAGAAATCTATGTAGCAGTATGAGATTTCTAGATGAACTCCAGGCACAATTATGTGTGTTATCTTGTTCTCCTGCCATCACTATGTGGATGCTGGTAGAAGAATGAAGATGAGTGAGTTCTTTTAGAATTAGAGCTCTCCATTGTTATATTACTGGGTCTTTTACCTTGTTTTTTGTCTTTTTATGCAGATTAGTCTTAAGAGAATCAGAGCAACAAATTAGGGATTTATCCCTAATTATTCTGCATCTGGAGCACAATTCCTTTTTTTTTTTTTTTTTTTGTGAGGGCTAAAGAATTGAAGGGGTTTATAGAAAATGATTAATGTACCATTCTTCTGTTCATATTAACCCATAGGTTCCACTAGTAACGACTTGCACACGATTACAGAATAAGAGGCAAAATAAAGGGCACACATGACTGAGAGCTCACCATATATTAAGTATGAGGATTAACAAATCCAGAGTCCAGACACTAAACTGCTATTAAATATTAAAAGAACTAGACTTTCAGATTCTAGTGCATCATGGAAAAAAAAAAAAACACAATAAGACTAGATAATGTGGATAATTTGTGATTTGTACCAGTGGAATTTCTCCTCTAACAATATCAATGAGATCATGGATCCATCTGAATGTAAGAAAAAGAAAGCTTAGTTTAGTGGAAAAAACATTAGGCTAAAAATCAGGATTAAAAAAAAAAAAAGAATATACATGCAAGTAAATATACATATAAGATACTATTTTGTTCATATTAGTCTTTTTTTCTTTTTTAATAGTGATGAGGTTTAGGTTTTGGGGTTTCCTTTAGTAGGGAACCAAATGATAAGGTCTAGATTTAGGGAACCAAAATGAAGTTAGGGTTTCTGGTGGTCAGGGAGATAAATGATGAGCTCTAGAGGCAGGTTTGGGGTTCAGGGAACCAAATGGAGAGGTTTGACTCCCCTACACCCTCTTGGGATTTGGCACAAGGGTAGGGAGTTTTGGGGAACTCCCTTCTGGTGGTGCAGAGATTCTCTGTAAAGGAATTTACAGACCTGAAAACCTAGATTGGCAAAAGAGGTTTATTATAGGGAAGGTTAGAAATCCTGACAGAACGGCATAAAATCTGGTTAGGGAAATAGGTGAGGATAAAGAGAATGGCACTGAAAAAGAATATTATTCCTGTGGGCAGAGGCTCCTTGGCATAATATGGCATAGCCTCGCATGGCTTATTTAGAACCTTTGCAAAGAGGATTTTAGATTGGCTCTTTTATAATAGGAGCTTTGGCTACAAGCTGAAGGGAGCTAGTGGCTGGAGTTCTATAAGCTGGATTTCAGCTTGGGCTGGAATTTGAATAGAATTTTAGGACTGAACCTACCCCACCTAGATAACAGGATGAAACTGTCTTTCCCTTAGGCAGGATCCCTCATTGAGGCAGAGTTGAAGGAGATTTTCTCCTTCAAGGATTTTTAGTGTTTTAGGGTCCCTTCTTCATTCCACCTCAAACAGTCACCTCCAAATGCATTTGGGATAAAGGGGCGAAGATCTCTTCTATAGCATTTTAGTTTTCAAATACATGTAAAGATAATTTTCAATATACATTTCTGTAAGACTTTGTGTTCCACATTTTTCTCCCTCACTCCCTTACTTCCTCCAAGACACCAAGTAATATGACTTGGTTTAACATGTGCAATCCTTTTAAACCTATTTCCATATTTGTCATCAACATTTTTTGGTGAAACTTTGTTTTCCAAATTTTTCTCCCTCCTTTTTACCTCTTCCTCCCCAAGACAGTAAACAATCTGATATAGTTAAATATGTACAACTCTTTTAAAGATATTTCTATATTTATGATATTGTACAAGAAAAAATCAAATCAAAAGGGAAAAACTATAAGAAAAAAAAACTTAGTAACATTAAAAAAGGTAAAAATACTATGCTTGATTTACTTTCAGTCTCGATAGTTCTCTCTCTAGATATATATGACATTTTCCATCCCAATTCTATTGGAATTGCCTTGATTCACTGAATTGTTGAAAAGAGCCAAGTCCATCACAGTTGATCATCACATAATCTTGTTATCATATACAATGTTCTCTTGATTCTGTTCACTTCATTCAGCATCAGTTTATGTAAATCTTTCCAGGCTTTTCTGAAATCATCCTGCTCATCATTTCTTAAAGAAAAAGAATATTTTATAACATTCTTGTACCCTAACTTTTTCAGCCATTCCCCAGTTGATGGGCATCCACTCAATTTCCAGTTCTTTGCCATTACCAAAAGGGATGGTAGAAACATTTTTGCACATATGGGTCTTTTTTTCCTTTTTTATGCTGATTAATCTTGTCTTAAGAGTCAGAACAGCAGAATGGATAGGGAATTGGCTTTGCAGAAAGGAAGACTTGGATTCAAATCATAACTGTCAAGTTACTAATCAATAGTGTGACAACAGGCAAATTACTTAATTTTTCAGTGCTCCCAGGAAACTGCAAGATTATAAGTAAAAGGCAAATTACTGATTTGTATTGATGGAGTTTTCATACTAGGAAATCCTAAACAAGTTAATTCAAAGTCAATTTCCGACCCCCCCCCCCAAAAAAAAAAAAAATCCAGTCAACACACTGAATTAAAAACTTAACATGTTAAAAGAAATCATGTGTGTGTGTGTGTGTTGATTTTTTAAAAACCTAATTAAATAAGATCTAACACATGTTGACCATAGTACTGTCCTCCTTATTACCTGACTTTTCCTCACTAAAACTAAGCATAGAGTAGGTGTCCTAATAGTTGTTCTAACTAATAAATAGCTGTTATATGGAAAGGAAAATTATTTACATAAGTAAATATCTTTCTGGTATATAGGTAAAACTCTGATCTTAGTAATGTGAATACTCCCTCAACTATACAAAAGTAAACCATTCATACTTTTTAATATGTTATTATTTTTATGTATTACATAAATCTTGCTCCTTAGAAGTTCTACCTATTGAACCAGGAGTCTACCTCCAGTTCTTTTAAAAGTTTATGGAAGCCAGTATAATCCTGGGACTATTCACTTGTTTTCCTTTGTTCTAATTATTAAAGGAATAGTCTACTTCCTTTTGTTGACATGTCATTAATATTACCTTATATAGTCATTCATATTATCACTGCAAATAAGTTGAATCTAGATAACACCCATTATTCATCTTTGTTAAGTAAATCATTATGCCTTATAAAATCCCCATGAGATATAGAACTAAATGTTCTAATCACCCTGCCCTTCCAATACAAAACAGGAACAATAAAATAATCCTATAAAAACAATAAGCAACCTATTCAGTAAAAGTGCTCTGTTCTACTTATCTACTACAGTGGTATAGAATACAATGTTGAAGATATGTATTGATGGATATCAAAAAAAAAGCTGTTTGCTTGAGCTTTCCAACAGGTAAATTGCTGAAGAAAAGAGCTCTTACTGTTTAATAATACAAATGTGGTTAGCCAAGGAGATTGCTAAACTCCATGAGTGGAATATAAATTTTCCAATTAAATAATATATTTGAAAGAATCAACTTCTGAACCAATACCAATGTGGAATAAATTCCTAGTTACTAAAAATATCTGACTATTATATATGGTTAGACATATCAGTGATCAAAATGACAGGCTTTTAAACTCCATTGCACCTCAATTTCTACACGTTCAATTCTTCCTTTTGAATCCAGTATCTTCTGATCTTTTCTATGTAGATGCCAAATTGTTGAAAGTGCAACTAGAAAGTTGGGGGGTTGTAGAAGAGATTACTATTTAGATACAAGTTGATCTCAACTTCTGCAAATTTCTCTCAAGTTTGAAATTCTGTGAATCTGTGATTCAAAAGTTTACGTGGGAAAGCTCCATAAGTAACTATCACTGAATTTTAATTTCAAATAGAAACTATTCTGTCAACTGGCATGGGGTTTTTTGGTTTGTTATTATAATTCTACTCTCCAGAACAGTTAATACTTTGCTACTGCTACTATCAATGTTACATAAAAAAAAGACAAGGATAATAAATATAACTGAATATATGGAGTTTGGGGCTGCTTTTGTTTCTAAGGCGGGGAGTATACTAAAAAAGAAATAATATGCATACTGAAAAGAGAAAGTGCCAACCATTAAATGCCACTGAACTTTATAAGTTTGCTTCTCCTTAAGTTAGAAAGACATGTGAGTCAATAAGCAGAACCACTTTGTAAAGAAAAGGCACCAAAAATGCACAGATATCAACCTTAAGTAAGATAACATATTTGTCCCAATCTCCAAAACTAATTTTACCTACCTTTTCAAATATAGGATATAATGAGGTTCAGTCTTCTCAATTATCTTCATTTGGTTATACCTATACTCATGAAAAGAAAGTGCCACCTGAATATTACTGCTTCAGGATAATTTAATAACGCATCTTTTCTCTCATCATATCAAATAACAACTTATATTTTTCTAGCACTTAAAAGATTTACAATACACTTACCAGAACCCTAGGAGGTCTGTAATATAAATATATACTCCCATTTTACAGACTGTGAAGCAAAGGTTCATGGGTGAAATTATTTGCTCAGGATCACAGAACAAACAGCAAAGTATCAGAGCCAACACTTCAACTCTAGTCTTCTTACTCTAAAGTGAGGGCTTTGTCCAATATAATTTCCATTATCCAATACTGAAATAATCTTAATAAAAGAGGAAGGGAAATATATCTTTAGGTTAAATTGTCCACAAATTCTCCCTTGAAATAAACAAGAATTGTTGATTTCTAGTCATCTTAGTTTTTCAAAGGAGCCCAAAATATAGCTTATATAGGAAGAAAGAATAGATTATTTCAAATATTTCTAATACAAGATGAAATTCCTCCAATCTCTTATCTGGGTGTGGAAGTAATATTGAAATCCAAAAAACAATAAACCAGCCAAACATAAGCCCTGAAGTCCTATTAAGTCATGAAGGCTGAGTAGGCTGAGTAGGCTGAGAACTGGTTCAATGACAGACAATGGGTGTACCATACAACACTTCTTCTAAGTTCAAAAAATTTCATCCAAAAGAGGATGATCAATATGATTAGAACACCAGAAATCATTCCATTAGGCAAATCACCTGAAAGAAATTTAAGCAGAAAGAAACTGAGATACAAAAGTATTTGCAGTGCTGCCATATGGATGTTAGCCTAAAAGGGCAACACTAACAATAAAAAGTGCAGAAAGGCACATTCCAGCCAAATTTAAGAAATAACTTCTTAAAATTTAAGCTGTCTAAAAATAGAATAAGTAGTGAGCCTACCAATGGAAGTGTATAGAGAGTGGATGATAATTTGTTAGTGATGCTATAGATAGTAATCTCTATTCAAGCATTACAGGGTCTTGACCTCTTTTCCAACTCTGAGATTCTATTATTTATTAAATGATGGTATTTGGGAAGCAACAGCCATAGCTAAGACCAAAAACTGATTTGATATATTGTAGGAGAGAATACCCATGTCAGTGACAACATAAATCTTTTAAAGTACTGAAAGAAATAATTACTCATCTAATTATCAAAATGAAGCTAAGTATAACTATCTATGAAGGCCTGTGCCTATTATCATACACTCAAAATATTTGAAATACTAGATGAAAAATGACACAATAAACAATGATGTTAAATATTATTAGATTGGATCATAAAATCTGAGAAAGAGTTTATTTTTTGTTCAAGATCGGTCATTTTACTGAATCAATGAAGAGCAGCATCTTCTTCAACTCAAAAAGTTACATAGAGCACTGAGAGATTAAATGATTTGCCTAGGGTCACATAATGTAATAACTAGCAATGATAATAGTGCTTAAGGTTTACAAAAGAGCTTTATAAATGTTATTTGAGTCTCAAAATAACACTTGGAAGCAGATGTTATTACCTCCATTTTACAGATGAGGAAGCAGATTAGGTGAATTGCCTAAGGTCACCCAGGTAATGTCTAAGGCAGGATTTGAACTCAGATCTTCCTGATTCCAGGTGAAGCATTCTAGAGACAGGAATAGAATCCAGATTATTCTTACTCTGAGACTGGTTCTCTATCCAGTACACTATACTCTCTTTTGGTGCTCCAGTAATAACTCATAGAATTAATATTTATTATGTCATTTTCCCACAAATATTCTTTTTCATATATATTTAACTAGTTAAATTATGTATCTGAAGTCAGGTTTTTTTTGTTTTGTTTTGTTTTTTACAAAAGAAAGCAATTAAAGGTTGGTTACATTAGAAATTATTCAGTATTTAAACATTTACAGAGGCACAGTAGTGTTTTACATTTGCATATTGCCTCTTACACTGAAAGGGAGTATACAATCGAACAGTAATTAGACAAAAAGAAGGACATCACCTTGAGAACAAAAGATGTAATTTCTTTGTTAATCATCTCTTATTTTTTTCTACTGGAGTTTCCTGAACACCAAGAAACATTCTTATTTCGCCTTCTCTTATTGTAAATAATACAAGAATTAATGGTCATGAAATTATCTCAGCCAATTTCAACAAGAAAATTATATTTAAGGACAGTGTCCATAATGTACTTTAAAAAAATATCCAGCTGAAAAGAAAATTCTAAAGTTGTATTGATAGTGGTCTTAAATGAAAAGTTCATTAACTGAGCCTTTGACAGTTTGTGTTATAATTATGGATAAATGCACTAACAATCTTTTAATACTCTATGGGAATATAATAGCCATCAACATAGTTCATAATCCTCGATTTGAACAATGTCTCTAACTACAAGCTGTCTGTATAATTACTAAGCTAAGAATTGTGAACTCTGTACCTTTTTATCACACTATTTGTTATTAGTTCAAGTAGTAACATTAAAATATTTAATATACAAAAATGCATGTTTGCATTAAAATAATATTGAATCTTACATTCAAAATTTAAATTTAGAAAAATATTAGTGAAGTCACACACAAGCCTGTTTACCTATAACAGCAGTCAATCAAAAGGCTACTAATTGCTTACTTTACTGCCTGGTACAAAAGCTAAGAACTAGAGACACAAGGAAAGACAAAAAGAATCCCTGCTGACAAAGAACTCATATTCTAATGTAAAAGATAAAATACAGATAAGATAGATATATTTAGACAGTTAGAGCTCGACAGATAAATATAGGTATACATCAAGTAGATAGAAGATAATCTCAAAAGGGAAGGGGAAGACACTAGTTTGATAGGGGGACTAGGAAAAGCCTTCTATAGAATAAACAGGAAATTTTGCCATCTTAAAATCCTACAGATATCTCAAACTCTATAATAAGTTATTATATCTAGAGTCAGAAAACCTGAGTTGAAATTTAATTCTTTAGGTGTATTCCTTGGGCAACTTACCTGAACTTTCTCCAAGTTTCCTCCACTATAAAAAAGAAAAGCTACAGCACTTTTAAAGTTTGTATATATGCAGCTCAGTTCTAAATTCTAAGATCCTATTTGGATATGTTTTCATGAGAAAGTAGAAGATAGTTAGAAATAATCCTCACACAAATGATCTAATCAAGTATTTATTATAGTAAAAAGAGATTATCCAAAAAAGTCCTAGTCATACAAACCCCACCCAGGGAAAGATGGGCAGTCACACTACATTTCCTCAAAAGGAAAATACTTTGTAAATCAAAAGCACTGTATTGAGTTATCATTGAAACTATGCTGTTTTAAGATTCAAAGTTTATATATATGCATATATATAATCTCACACGATTCTCACAACAATCCTGTTAAGTAGCTGATACAAATATTACTATCTCTCTTTCTATATATGTGGAAACTGATGCTCAGAGGTAAAATGTTCATTTAAAGTTTAATATCATGCTTTCTTTGGGAGTGGAACATGGTTATATTCTGACCTGAAATTCTGTTTGTTTTTTTATATTTTTTTTAATGGAATCATCTCATTCCACTATTTCTTGATTACAGAATGTATTTATTAATCTCTCATAACTGTTAGCAAAGTGAAATTCACTTGCTCATTATAAAATTGTTATTATTAAAAGATAGTGGATTTATAATAACATAATTTATTATGGTACATTCTCATAGAGAATGTCATAATTTTATGGGGAAATCTATTTTTGCTATTGGTCTCATGGGAATAATATTCAGATTCTCATGGAGAATATTCAGCCCATGCATACATATAGTTGAATTTCTTAAGTCTGATTTTCCAAGAATTAAATAATTTACCTTGAGAAGGAAATAGTTACAAAATATATTCATGGACTACTTGAGAAGAAAAAGAGAAACAAGTCTGAATGAAGATATATGCAGAGATATTTCTGTTTTGGGAGATGTCTCATCAACATACATTTTTAAAAATTTTTTCCAATTAACAAAAATCTATTTTCTCTCTCCCTTTCCACCTCTCTCACTACCAACTGGGAAGAAAAAAATAAAAAAATAAAAACAAAACCCTTTTAATAGCATACGTGGTTAAACAATACAATTTCCCACACTGGCCATGTCCAAAAAAAAAAAAAAAAAAAAGTCTGTCTTCATCTTGAGTCCATCACATTTCTGTTAGGATATGTATAGCATGTTTCATTATGGGTCCTCTGGAATCATTAATGTTCAATCCAGTGGTCAGAATTTTACAATGTTGATGTTATAGTATAAACTAATCTCCTGATTATGCTTACCTTACTTTGTATCAGTTGATCAAATTTTTCAAAGCTATCTGGAACTATCTGCTTCATCATTTCTTGCATTGCATTATTCTGCTATATGTATGTATGAGCCATTTCTTGCTCAACTATTCCCTGTTTTAAAGGGCATCTCCCTCTCCACCTAACCCCAGTTTCTGTTGTTAGCCACCACAAAAATAGCTGCTATGAACATCTTTGTATATATGGATTGTTTTCATTCTTTCTTCAGTCTCCTTGGGATATACACATAGTTTCAGTATCACAGGTCAAAGAATAAACAGTTTTCTAACTTTGGGGGCCACAGTTTGAAACTGCTTTCCAGAACAGCTAGACAGTTCAGAGCTCCACCGAAGTTACATTAATGTACCTGTTTTCACAAAACTCCAATATTTGAAATGTATCCTTTTTATCAAACTTTTCTATTTGATAGGCATCAGGAAAAACCCTAAGGCTGCTTTAATTTGCATTTCTCTAAATATTAGCAACATTGATAGGAAAAAGGCTCCAAATCACTATCTTGGATTTTTTTCCTTTGAACGATGTTCATATCCTTCTACTATCAACAAGAGGATATATTTTTGTCTTGTACATTTGAATCAGCTCCTTATATAACTTGGAAGGAGACCCTTATCAAAGAAACTTGCTACAAAGATTTTTCCCTATTGTTTCTCTCCTAATTTTAGTGGCATTAGTTTTGTTTGTGCAAAAACCTTATAATTTGATGTAAAACAAAATTGTCCAAGGTATTTTCTCTGCTCCTCTCTTTGTTTTCTTTGAACATGAACTCTCCCTTTATCCAAAAACGTGAAAAATAATTTGTCCTTTGGCTCCTCTAATGCTTTATAATGTCATCCTTTGTATTAAGTTTTATGTATTCATTTGAAGGTCATCTTGGTATACAGTTTAAATGCTGGTCTATACTTAATTTCTGCCAGAATGTTTTCTAATTTTCCCATCAGTTTTTGTCAAATACTGGATTCTTCCCCCAGCAGATGAGGTCTTTGGGTTGAGCAGACACTAAAGTTAATTACTCTGTTCACTATCAGCCTATCAGTTAAAGGAAGTAACAAACTCAGAAATCAAAGAGTCCTTTATAAATGTTTTAAAAGTGATAACAATCTTCCCCTCAAAAATGTACTTTGTTAAAAAAAGATGTAGTCTACATCAAAATCTATACCCCTTTAATCAGTTTATTTTGTGGCATTTTCTTTGAGTCCACTAAAATGTTTTTCATTTAAAACTACATATTAATCTTTTAAACAGAACTGTATGGTCAATTCTTTTATTAAAAAACAAAAAGAAGACAAGTTAATTGTCAGTGGTCACTTGATAAAATGATAGAGGGAATTTAATCAATCAAGGAACATTCAGTAAGGATCCCAATGGTAGAGAGAAGAGGGAAATAGAGCTATTAAGACATCTCATATAATCCTGTCCCAAACAACATCATTTTCCATTAGTGTCATTAATACATTATAATCAAATTGTACCATGCCATTCTGTCAATCATCAGAAGCAAATTATATGTGTAGTCGACGATGATCCAAGCTACATCTAAACCTCAACAATACTAAATCTTCCTGAGCATCACTTTGTTTATTGTTGCCATAGCACACAGCATCTACATAAGCATTGTTCCTAAGGAAACAAGTCCTCCCTTTTAATGTTACTTCCCCATTAATAATTCTAGGTGGAATACTCCAGTACTATCTTAAATATAGTTCTTACCTCTTAAGAAGCTTATAAAGTTGACTAGAGGAAAGAAAATAGATATAAGATAGATACTAAGCATTGTGAAATTGGAAATTATGCTGGATTTACATATAGATGGAGTCCAACTCTAGATCTACAATCCAACGTATTTATATAGCCTTCTTTGAACATAACATCACTTTCAATTAACAAGTATTTTTTGATAATGGATTTTTACAGGAGATAGACTTAGAGGTGTGATTTAAAGATTTTAGAAAAGGATACCTAAGAAGACTATCCTATACATTAGACCTTATAACTTCTCTATTCTAGAACAATATATATTTCTCGTCTTAGCCACAGGCTGCCCACTCACTAGTCTTTACAACTTTCACTAGTGGTGGTAAGTAGTAATTTAATACAACAGCTCTACCCACAAAAAATTTCCACTCAACTTTAGAGGCTTGTCATATCTGTCCCATCAATTGGTGAAAAGAAATGAAAATGGATTCTCAAGAGCAATAGGCTTAATGCACTACCCTGAGGTAGTAAACTATCCCACTTATTGTAAATAGTTTTGAAACCTAGCAATATAACTATAAGAGCTATTTCTTGTCTGTAAAAGCAAAGGCTAAGGCATATTAACTGCTAGAGCTCCAAGTCATCAGTGTAGCTAAAATATCAGACTAAGGGGGAAAAAAAAGGTAAAAAGCTTACTAGCAAAAGACTGATCTCTTTTAGATTATCTATGGCCCTGTTGATTTGAAAACTCAAATAATCAGAAAATAGATTTGGTGATTTATAACATTTACATGCTAACCCTATTTTTATCATCATATAATTATAAATGAATTAAGTGGGCATGGAAACAAGGTGAAAGGATTCAATATATAAAAATTTATAAAGTTATACAATAAGAAATTAAAATAAAAACAACACATTGTAGAAAGTATTTGTAGCAAGCATCTTTGAAATCTCACATTTAAAATTTATTAAAAATAGGGGAAAATATATGTAGAAATCTATTTTAAAAATTTAAATAGTTTCAATTTATGGTTAATGAATTTTAATGTTTAAAATTCATAATAAACAATTTTAAATGGATAAATGGGCCAGGCATAGTGTCACATGCTTATTATCCTGCTCCCGAGAGAGGTTGAGATTGGAAGATTTCTTGAGTTCAGGAGTTTTGTGACAAAATGTGCTAAGCTTATCAAATGTCTACATTAAAGCCAACACCGTACAGTAAAGGTTTTGTGAAAATTCCTGTGCTGAACCTGAGTAACTGCTCTTGTAAAATCAGTGAGACCCAATCCTATTTGAAAAAAATAACTAATAAAGAAAAATCTAATTTGACAAAAGATTATATTGCTTTCATACTTAAGACAATTCAGAGCTCAACCTAACTTACATTAATGTACCTGTTTTCATAAAACTCCAATATTTGAAATTTATCCTTTTTATCAAACTTGTCTATTTGATAGGCATCAGGTAAAAACCTTAAGGCTGCTTTAATTTGCATTTCTCTAAATATTAGCAACACTGATATGAAAAAGGCTCCAAATCACTATCTTGGATTTTTTCAACAACTAAAGAAAAGCCAATAAGATACCAATGAAAGCTACTGTTTAGCTTGCTTAACCAAAATCACAGAATGGTGAATAATAAAATTCTGTACTATAAAAGAATGGCTACCATATTTTTATATTTCTCTGCTTTCATGAACCAAAATGAGATACTTTAGAGAGACATAATTTCAACCAACTATTTTTAAAAATAACTTCTGGGATTTTATGTTTATATAGGTTTACTTTAAAATTTAAATTTAAAAAAAAATTTTCATTAATATTAAAATAGTAATTATATTGATATTAATGGTCTATTGTCACTTCAGTGTCAAGGCCAGTGAAACTATTCCAATGGGTAAAGCCCTAAATTATAATATTATGCGACTGATATAAATTCCTTCATAACTTTTAAAGCATCAATGGCATTACTACAATTTATATGTTGGATATGTTCTACCAAGAATCTAGAAGTTCTCTGACACAGCAGTGAGAATGACTTTGAGAAGTTCTCCTTCACTTAAATGCAATTCACACAAAAAATTCAAGACGTTGCCCTCATAAGGTTATTTATTGGTCCTTTCAAGAAGAATGAATGAACAACAAATAAAACAGAAATATAATAATGTTTATTTTTATTGAGTCTGAATATTATGCTTTTATTAGAAAATAATTTAGTTTCAGTATAACCCATTAGTTGCTATATCACTCAAATCCTAAATGTTATTTTTCTCAAGTCTTATTCCAAGTTTATAAAAGAATAAAGATATTTCAGTTAGAATAAAAATCAGATTTACAATCATGAGACTTGGGCTCAGATTTTGCTTCTGAAAACAGCCAAGAAATTGTGGGAAAACTATTGTCTTTGTCACTAAGACTTCATCTGTAAAATGAGATCGAAAAATACTGCCTACCACCTAAAGTGCTTAAGAAGATCAAATGAGATTATATATGAAGTAGACTTTATAAACTGTAAGGTGATATACAGATATATCTATCATCTATCTATATCTATACCCATATCTATACATCTATACACATATATACATACATGTATATTTCAGGACCTCCGGGTCACCAAGAACAAAGTTAATATAACTGAACTCTCATCATAAGCTCTATCAGAAGACACTTTTTTAAAAATAAATTCATCTTGGGCCTTACAGAAAGGTCTTGAAAAATCAATAGTAACTATCTCCCACTTACAGCATGCATACTCTGATTTAAGATGTCACAAGTATACCTAATACCTCCAAGGAGAATAAAGAACAAGGAGAAGGATCCTCATGTACAAAAATATTCATAATGGCTCTTTTGGTGGTGGCAAAGAACCACTTATCAACTGGGAATGGCCAAACAAAATACAATATATAAATATAATAGAATCCTATTGAGATGTAAAAAATAGTGAAGAGGATGGTTTCAGACAAAACTGGTAGGATTTATATAAATTGATACAGAATGAAGTAAGCAGAACAATTTATATTATGATAACAATATTATAATTACAAGCAATTTTGAAAGACTTCAGAATTTTAATCAATGCAATGATCTGACCAAGCACAATCCCTAGAGGACCTATAATGAAAATATATTATCACCTCCACTTGTGACAGAATGATTATAGGCTCAGGGTGAAGACTGAAACATGTATGTTTTGGACATGGCCGATATAGAAAACTTGTTGTTAGGACAATGTTTACTAGTTAAAGGGGATTTTTCCCCTTATTGAGAAACTGAGACAGAGGTGGGAGGGAGAGGAAACAAAGTGAAAAAAAAAATCCTTTAAAAAAATTAATGTACAAAACCCTCTAAAGTTCAAATATATCATTAGTCCCATTTTAGAGATGAAGAAAAAGACTAAATTTCCCTACAGGAACATAATTATTAAATGGAAGAATCAAAAATATAACACAAGTCTCCTGGCCCCAAATTGAGGTGGTTTTTTTTTTTTCCATAATATCACATTTTCTCTAAATAGACATAAAAGAAAAGTTTTGACCCATGATGGGCTAATACCATCCAAAAAGGCAGAATAATCTAATCCTACTTAAAAAAGTAAAAATAAAACACTAATTTGTAGCATTTTAAAGATTCATAAAGAACTTTCTCCCAAATATCTCCAAGAGGATAATAATGAGAATATGGATAATACCATTTCACAAATAGAGAAACAAAAGTTGAGAGGTCAATTCAATTCAATTCAAACACTAACCACCTACTGAGACAGAAGGGATTTTGCCAAGTACAAGGGATATGAAAAGAAAAATGAGATAATCCTTGCCTCAAAGGAGATGATGTCATTATAGTCAAATATGACACCCTAGAGAAGTGACAAATCAGACATAAAAGAAGTAAATATAAGGTGATTTGACATAAGAATGTTATCAATGAGGAAAAAGGTGGCAGGGGTAAAATCAGAGGCTTCATTGAATAAGGAGTATCTGAATAAAGGGAAATAAACATTTTAAAACACAGAAGTGATGAAGACATGCATTACAGGCTTGGAGGAAGGACTGCAAATACATGAGGGTAGGAAATAAGACTATTAAATTTAATAACAACTGGTAGTCTAGTTTGGCTGTAATCTGGAGTATGTGAAAAGTACGATAATATAAAATTAGGCTAAAAAAAATGGGATGGGGCCATATTATAGGAGGCCTTAAATGACAGATTAAGGAGCTTATATTTGTCCTATAAACATAATGAAGATTCAATTAATCAATTGACAAGAATTTATTAAGAATACTCCATGTGCCAGACACTGTACTAAGCACTAGGGACACAAATACAAAAGCAATACAGTCCCTGTGCTCTAGGAACTTACATTCTAATAATAAAGAGAACTTGGAGGGGGAAAGGAGAAAGATGGATTAAAAGAGGAGAGATTTCAAACAAGATCATAAACAATCAAATGGCATGGTCAAATATAAACCTTAGAAGGTTTATTTTGGTATATGTACATATAAATAATTATGTGTATAGATATAGATGTATCAATATCTATGCATATATTTACATATATTAAACACACATACATATAAACATATACAAATCAAATGCAAGGTAACTTTAGAAGGTAATAGCTAGAACCACCAGAAAGGTCTTATAGAAAACCTAGTCTGAGATGAGTCAAAGGAAACTGGGATTGCATGAGGCAAAAAAGAGGTAGGAGAGCATCTAAGATATGAGAGACAGTGCAAACATGCAAAGCCTAGAGATGTGTGAGAAACAGCAAATAGTCCAGAATGATTTGATCACAGAGTATGGAAAGGGAACAATTAATATATAAATAGAAAAGAAGGAAGGGTGAAAAGAGATTTAAGTGCTAAATAAAGGAGTTTAAAGCTAATCCTAGAAGTAATAGAGAACTGGAATTTATGAAATAAAGTGAAGGGAAAATTGGGAATAGAAATGGGGGAAAGAAACTGACATGGTCAGACCCTGACTTTAAAAAAATCGTTTTCAATTTTGTGGAGAATGTACTAGAAGGGGAAGAGTAATCAAGTGGCATGGTCAGGCCAATATTTTAGGAAGTTTATTTTGAAATTCTCATGTAAAGTGGATTAGGAGGAGGTGAGACAGGAAACAGGGAACCTGATTAGGAAGTTATTATAATAGTCTGGTCCAGAAGAGACAAAGGCCTCAACTAGTGACTATGTGAATATAGGGTTACAGCTACAACAACAATTTTAAAATGTGTTATAAAGATAGAATTGAGAAGAGCTGGCAAATGAGTGAATGGATGTGGAAACAACAAAAGAGAAAAGGATGATTGCAAGGTCAAGGCTAGATGACTGAGTAGAATACAGCACTCAACAGAAATAAGTATGGAAAAGGGTTGTCTACTTCAATGTAAAGGAATCAGCGATGAGATGTTGTAGACTAGAATCATTATGACTTTGGAGAGTTGATGGGCTAAAAGAAATAAGGAAAAACAGAAAACCAAAATTGACTTTTTTAAGAGTTTTTAAAAGTTTAAGTGTTTTAAGAGTTTTTTAAGAGTTTTCCAGAAAAAGGAAATCTGGAAGATCATGTGGAGAGAAGGGATTAATTTAGAAGTTCAGTCTGGAGCATGAAGTGCCAATGGGATAGCTAAGTAGATATATCCAGCAGGCAGGAGATTTTTAAAGCTAAAATAAAACTAAAATTCAGGGAAAAAACTAGAGACAGATATACAGATTTCAGATTTTTCTACATAGAGGTAATAACCAAATTAATTGAATGAAGTCATCAGTGGAAAAATATAAAATAAAGAATTCACCAGGACAAAGCTTTAAGGAACATCTACACTTATTGAGCAAGAACAGAACAATGAACTAGGGGATACCAATATCAGTTAGATAAGATGAAAACAAGAAGCAAGTTGTGTCACAGAGGTTAAGGAGAAAGAGACTGAACCAGGACAATATGATAATCATTATTGTCAAATTCTGAAGTATGAGAAAGTCCATAAGGTTTAACAATTAAGTTATGTAGGGTTCATTGAAAAGATTGTTTTATAGGGTGATAGGTTTATAATTATTTCAGTTGAAAGGAGTTCAAAAATGAATGGGTAACGAAGTAGAAGATTTATAGATTGTCCTTTCTAGGACACAAGATATAAGACTGATATGGTATGAAAAATTGGCAAAGTTGGGAATTACTTTTAAGGATATTGGTTGTGTTTATTTATAGGCAGCCAGAAAGGAAGAAAAAAGCCAGTAGATTTCTTTTTTAGCATAGTATGAAGAGGAATGGATAGAGAGGAAATTGTTCTATAAGACAAATTCCCAAAAGAGATGAGAAAACATATTTCTCATCCTATACAATTATTGTCTATCTTTTCATTTAATTATTTCACAGAGAATCTACCCAAAATGCTAGAAGTTTATAGGAGGTAATATTTAGATCTGGTAGAAACCTTTAGAGATTTTCTAATTCAACCCCCTCATTTTATGAATGAGAAAACTGTGACTCAGGAAATTGAAATAACAAGCAAAAACGTACTAATTCTCAGTCAGAATTCAAGCCAGATTTTCTCATTTCAGGTTCAATGCTCTTCTCATAATACAGCACTGCTTATGAAAGGTACCCTTGTTATTTTAGCATCTAAGGGATATCAATAACATTCAGGTTGTTACCCCATTATATTCTAACTATATAATCAAATCACCTCCTTTTCTGACTATTCAAATCCTTGATATCACATCTGGACGTGAATAATACGTAAATACAATTTTTTCTTCAAATATCAAGGTGTTCCTCCAAAATAGACAAAATAGAACTGCACCTAAATATATGATTATATAACAAGAATAATTTTAAAGTCACCTATAAAACTAACCTCTGTACTCTAAATATAATGCAAGTAACAAATAATTTTATGAATAGCCCAGTAATCACAGTTAAATAGCCTTAATTTAAATGCATTTTCTGAAATGGAAGAGAAATGACAATTTTTATTTTTTTAATGCAAATCAGAAAAATTATTCTACCCTTACTTGTTTTATTAAATACATTTTGAACAATGGTTTGGTTGATAATGGAAAGCAAATGAATACTTTGTGTATCACAGATGTTACACTCAGAAAGAATCCTATCTAGAGAACTCTATTCTGAATAGAAAAATATATCCTTCACACGAAGTAAAAATTCTTCTCAGAAATATTTGATTTTGATTTTTCATAAACTCAAGCATCTCATTACCAAACCATGAAAGAAGAAGCAAAATATAAATTGAATAAATGCCAACCTAATAACCTAAATTTAAGATTTCTTACTTCACCAGGTTCTACCAACATAAAAAGCCCTTTCTCTGCACCCACAAATATGCTCAAACTGGTTTTAAAGCACTAAACAATAAAAAAGGCTGTCATGTGGAAGAGGAATTGGCCCCAAGAGACCAGAACTAGAATAGGGAGAAGTTACATGAAGGTAGATTTCAGCTCCACATAAAACAGAACAACTTGTACATAATTAGAGTTGTTCAAAAATGGAATGTTCTGTTTTGGGAAATAGTGAATTCCTCCTCATTTAGAGATATTCAAGCAGAAGCCATACAGGGATACTGCAAAAGAGATTCATGTTTCAGGGGAAAGTTTACCACAGCAAAAGATTTAAACCTAAAAACCCCTGAAAACTCCCCTAAATTAATCCTTTCGTTTTCCAGATGAGGAAACAGATCCAAGGTGATTAAGTGACTTGTTTGAGGTAACAAGCAGAGCCAGGATTTTAACTAAATAAAGTTTCTTCCAATTTTAAAATTCCATGATTATAAAGTAAGACAGGGAACAATAAACCCCAAAATCAGTTTGGGAAAAAATAAGGTTGCTTTCCTCATAACTATTAAGAGGATATTCTGTCAAGGAAGCCTAACAGAAATATTAAACTCCTAGCATATTCAAAGGTATTACTTGGTGGTGGATTTAAAAAGTGTTATTTCCAACTTCAACATAAATCCTATGAGTTAGAAGGTAACATGTAAGAAGAGTCATCTTCCTTGTTATGCTCTAGTTATTTGTATCATTTTAATGGGAATTTTCTATTAATCGGTGACAAGCCATGAAATTTTATATTTTCACCATGACCAACCCATGAAATTTGCCAACTTTGTCCACAATACATACTGGGTCATAGTTATAAAGTCTGCTATGCTTTTTAGCTAAATAATCATTGAAGCTTCTCCCCTTGGACAGAATGAAAAATTTGCCTATAATTAAAGCAGGAATTGTTAACTGCAGGCAGTAAAAGTTTACAGCATTGTTTGACAGTTGCAAAGATAAGCCAGTTAAAAACCCTGGGATACCATACCTACCTGTGCTCCCACACATCTAAACAATAGTGGTGTATCTCTTAGCATCATGAAATCAATCTCAGATTAGGTAATGAAATATGCACCAGCCTTTTCCCAGAACCTTTGACAAATCACACACAATCCTAAATCTTCATAAATCACGATTAAAGACAAGTATATCATCACCAACGCATATATCTTCCCATGCCTGACCCAGAGACTAATGAGAAAAGGCCTAGACTATCTCATCTGATTAATTAATTCAAAATGTCTGCTGTTATTCAAATGTGAGGCTGGTATTATTTGAATAACACTTGACAGCAGTGCCTGAAGATATCATTTCTGATTTGTGAAGCTGCTGCAGCATAACTGATGGTGGTTTATGAAAATGTTCCAATGAAGCTGCTTTTCTAGGCACAAGTGTGAAAGATTTTCTTAAAGGGGCTGAGATTTGGGGGGTAACAGGTGAGGGGTGTCTGTAATTAATGTTGTCAAATGTTTCCAAAATATATCTTTGTTTTCTTTTATGAAATACTGTCCCAATCACAGTTTTTTTAATTCCTCAAAATACAAATAGACCTTTCCTTTATAGTGTGCTATTTGTGGAAAGAGTCACAGTTTGAGACAGAGGAACAGAGTTTGAATAGTGTGTCTTAGGAGTTGCATAATCTCAGTTGAGTCACTTTATCACAATGGGCTTGATTTTCTCATATTTAAAATGAAAGGTTGGAACTAGATAAGCTCTAAATTTTCATTAAGCCACAATATTATGAGCAACGACACTGTCCCATACTCATAAAGTTCATAACTGGGACAGTGGGCAAAGAGGGAAGGAAAAGGAAATAGAAGGGGGGAAGATTTTTACATACTCTGATGTTTGGAACATAATCCTATTGTTGGTAAGCTTTAAGGGTCACTAAGACTATGATTTCATTGGCATACCTAGGTCATATGCCAAACTGTCTCTCCTTTTGTTATTTTTGCATTACTCTCATTGAATAACACTCCCTCATTGTAGTATGTCAAAAAGAGTTGTATCATAAAAATAATCTGATTTTAATTGAATGAATTTTTCTTAAATAAGAAAATAAAATTACAGTTTGCTAGTCAAATGGATTTAATGAGATCAAAAGAAGTTGTGAATCATATTCAGGTGTGTATATTCTGGTCCACTTGCCAACCTGAATCCCTCTTAATACAATGCACATTTGCAATTCTTGCACGTATCAAATTTGTATGTCATTTACAACTATTGAACACTTATTAGGCATTGAAAAAAGTATCATAATAACAGCTTGCAAATAGTTTACATATTTTAACTCATTTGATCTTCACAAAATTTTTGTGCATCTTACAAGTAAAGAGATGTCATTACAAATAATGAGAGTTTAAGTAATTTTCCCAGGGTCACACAGCTCGATTGAGTATCTGAAGCAGGATTTGAACTCGTCATGACTATGAGCCCAACCCTATTCACTGTACTACCTAGTAGTTGCCTACACAAAACAAAAAAGGAAGAATATATTTTAATAGATATGCAATAACATAAAATATCAAGTACTACAGAGCTTACCTAAAGTTAATTTATAAAGGTACAACTGTCTGCCCCAGATTAACTGGACATCATTGGTTTCAGCTTAATTTATTTCCACATCTCATTCTCACTCCTCCCCAGCCCCACCAATTTTCCCCTTCTGCCTCTGAAGTCCTGTACAATTTTGAGATTGTGTGGTTCTTTTTACACAATTCCCTAGATTCTATCAGTCTGATTCTCAGCAATTTCATCCTCACATTCAGCAGGCTCACATCATGTGTGTGTGTGGGGGGGGGGGGGGGGGGGTGCGCGCGCCTCTGGCAATTTAGATTGCAGACGAAGGAAAAATTCAAGGATGTCAAAGTAAAGAAACCCAGAATTGCAGATGTAACTGTGGATGGATAAAGAAACATAAAAAAGTTTTTTAAATCATCCCTATAATAATTTATGAAAAAAATTTTAAAGGCCAGAACACAAATATGTACATATATAGTATATATATGAATATACTATATATGTATTTGTGTGTATATGTATATATGTGTATACATATATTTATATATATATATATATATATATATACACATCTATATATACATATGTGAATATCAATAGGAACAGCATGCATGCTTTTTAATTTGAGATCAAATGTTATTATCTAATCTCAGGCAGGAGTTTCTTCTATTTCCTAAAATCAAGCTAATGTGACAATTAGTAGGATGCTAAAAGAAGAATTCATGAACCTTTCAAATAGGTCTGCGAACTCAGTGGTCACTTGAAGCAAGAGGTCACATGTTATCCTTCAGAAAATTCAAAATAAAGAGTTTCATTTTTCAAAGATGTAGATACAAAAAAAAGATTTCCAAAGTTGAAATGCTTCAATTAATACTAAGAGATCACTCCTATCTAAGCACTTGAATAAAAAATACAGTTACCATGATATCTTTGTCAGGAATTTGAATAAGAAATATACCAAGACAGATTGAAAACATAAAATAACTTAGTAAATGATAACCATGATGCTGATAATCAGAATGACTTAATTTAGGTCAGAAAAAAAAAATGAAGCAAAGGGTACTCTACCACATCCAGACTTTCTAATGTAGAATATCCAGCTAAGCTTAAAGTTATTACTTATCTCAATGTACATACATTCAATGTAATGATTTCTTGATTTGTTTTATGTTCATCCATAACCAGTATGGAGTCAAAAACACAATCCTAGCTATGTCACTTTCATTTTAATTATAAAACAAATTAGCGATCTTTCATTTTAAACACTGACATTATATGCTAGGATAGTTAACTACAAGAACAAGAAAAAAAGACTATGAAATATATGGCTTAAAATGAATATAAATCAATCATTGTGACAGAAGTAGCACTTATTTGAGAGTCAAAAGTGAACAAAATATTCTATGTCAGCAAAATGTCTTCTGTCAAAACCTGCTCTTTTAAAATTTCACTACAGTGTGTTAAGACAAATGTCCTTTGTAACTCTTATATGTAGAAGTATGCTCTAAACCTTCATAATTCAAACTTCTTCTATTTGCCGACACACAAGAAACATCGCCTGAAATATTATGTTCCTTGTGATGAAAAGAATTGTTTATAACTATATAAAGAACTAAGTCCAAAACAAAGAAAAAGATTCATTTCCATACTTCTAAATGGCCAATAATTTCACAAAATATTCATATTTGATCTTTGCTTTTTTATCTTTCAGGATAAATATTAGTAATAAAAACAAGGAAATTATATTATAAAATAGTTTGTTTAAATGGAAATCACCTAGTTTCCTAGTCTAGAAATCATTTTAGATTCCTTAAAGCATTCAAACATTTCTTAAGCACACCAACTTTATGCAAAGGAATGTGCTCATAAAATCCTCTAGGTTATGACCTACAAGTTCAAAAGATGAGGCAAGAATTAAATAAATTATCTATTTTGACAATCAAATACTCTATGGCAAAAGAAAAACAATTCAGTATAGTGAAAAAAAGCATTAAATTAGGAATTTGGATACTTGGATTAATCTCATTTCCCCCACTAACAAGGCTTTAGATTCATAATCTGTAAAATAGTGGGAAGAGGATTACATTCAGTCAGGGCTTTTAATAATTTTTGTGTGCCATGGGCCCTTTTAGCAGTCTGGTGAAATTTTTAGAAGCCTTCTCAGAACAATGTTTTTTAAAGTACAAAATAAAATACATAGGATTAATGTATATTAAAAAAAAATTCATAAAACAGATATCCCCCTGAAATCTCTCAAAGGAACTTAGTTTAAGAATCCCTTTCTTCTTTTAACAGGCTATGATGTTAAATGTCAGATACACAATACTGCACGTGAAATCTGAATTATAGAATGTCAGAGCTGAAAGGTCCTCAGAAGTCATATCGTTCAACTTATTCTTAAGCAAGAATCTCCTTTTTTGTTGTTCTGGAACTGTTTCAATCCTGTCTCATTCTTCATAACAAAGTTTTCTTGGCAAAGATACTGCAGTGGTTTGCAAGTTTTTCTTCCAGTTCATTTTACAGACAAAGAAAGTAAAGTAAACAGGGGCAGTGACTTGCCCAGGAACATACAACTAGTAAATGTCATGAAAATAAGTTTTACTGATTTCAGACCCAGCACTCTCTCCATTTTGCCACTTAGTTGTCCCAACAATTTCCTTTACAACATCCCTAAAAGGGGTTATACAGTCTTCACTAGACAATTTCCAAATGTGGAACTAACTACACTTGAAGCACTTCAATCCACTGTTAAGCAGTTCTTAACTTATAAATCTCTCTTTATAATGAACCAAAATTTTACTTCTCATGATTTGCAGCTATAGGTTCCAGTTCTATTCTCTAGAAAGAACTCTAATCTCTTATCCACATGGAAAATCCCTATCTGCAGTCATTGACTACTAATTATTTACTGAGAATGCCATGTGCCAGGTATTACAATAGGTGTCATGGGAGATACAAAGTGGTATGAAGATATTTTTTCTGCCATCCTCCCTCCCCACATACATACATATTAACACTAGAATAACAGCATATGGCATTTTCTTCAAATAATAACTAAATCATATTCCAATTAATAATGATTCAGGTAAATCTTACTCAAAAATCTTTCTAACTTATCTCTACAACTTATTTTGTATCATAGTATTTCCTTTAATATATTTAATGTTCCAACCAAACTGGACTGCCCAACATCCCTTTACATACTCACACACTTTCCCACTACAGGCCTTTGTTCACAAAATTCCTTTTATGCCTAAATTGTTCTCTCCCTTTTCCCAATTCAAAATTCAATTTAAATGAAACCCTCTCCAGAAAATCTTCCCTAATGTACCAGTTCATTAAAAACTCTCTTCATTCTTGGATCTCAAATAGCACTTTCACCTCTTTTACACACTTATATTTTTGTATCACAGCTAAGACCATGCAAAGACCATGCCTTCTGTTAGTAAACTTAGGCTTAGAGATAGATACAAATACAATTACCTGAACATAGTGGGGAGCACTCGTGGAGGTGGGGGGGGGGGGGGAGGGTGCTGAATAAGTATTTAAAGCCAAAAAAATAAAGGTTTACTGAATTACAGGAAAAGCCCAAATTTAGGCAATAAAAATATTCATCCTTCTCCCCAGAAAATCACTGTCTTACAGTAAAATGTTATATAACATGCAAAGCATCATCATTATATCTTAGAGTCATATTCTGTCTTGAGCTCTAAAGGATCTTATTTAACAAAGGCCTGGTCCAAGCACCTCATATTAAATAATGATGAGGAAATCTAGCTTATAAATGTCTTTATCTTGTACGAAAATGCTAGCCAAAATCTCCTATCTTCCCCCAGTTATCACCTCTTTCAACTTGACCTGTTAGCTCTTCTATACCTATACTCTTCATAAGGAAGAATAAAACAATAAGTTAAATGGGAACAGTTTGTATTTAGAAGACCCAATTTTAGGGATAAAGTGTATTGTTTTAGGCACACATTCCCAAGGACATTGCTTAGAAGATAAAATAATTTCTCAAAATTAAACAAAAGGCACATGCATGAACTTTTTTTCCATTTTTCTTGCCTTTTTACATGTAGGCATTAGACTCCTTGAAAGCCCAACACGTTTTCAAAGAATTGTTCTAGCAATAGCAACATAAAAATTAAGAAATGTATGATCATTTTTCCATAATTAGTTAAAACTTGAAAATAAACAAATATAAAAACAAAACAAAATAATTATAAAGGAACCTTCTCAGATTCAACATATTTTTATGATCCATGTTTCAACATCCATACAAGAGGTTAATTACAGGACTATCAAGTTTAAAATAAGCCTATTTTTTAGATGTTATGCTGATTCCAATTTACTTTAATGTTTCAAACTCTGCAAAAAATATACAATTGCTATACCTGTCAAATATTTCCTGTGTAGCTGAAACTGGGCAGGGGTAATAGAAATACACAGCTACCAGTCCAAACAGAACAGCAGTCAGTTTTCAACATTTCATTTTGAATTGCAATTATATCTTGACATGTGATTCTAAAAATAAATGTGAAAAAATGGCTCAAACTTATTGTTACTGTCCAGAAAAACATTTTCAAATAACCAGCAAGGGCAACTTTAAGCAACAAACTTTATAATCAATGATTCTGAATACATTTCTTATGATCTTAAAAAAAAATTCTTTTCTCAAGGAAAACATATGATATATATTTCAAAATGAAAAATGGGTACAATTTTTTTCTACAAAGCAAAACACTTTTTTTCTTTCTTAAAGTAGCTAGTCCTCCCAAAAACTAGTTACAAACTCTTTCCTCTTGTTTTGTACCTTAAGACACAATCTGCTTTTATCCCTTAGCAAAATATGAACCAGCTACTAGGCTGACAATGCCAAGAACCATGACAAAATGGATTATTAATGAGAAACTGAACTCCAGAACTCTATTAATTTATGTCTTCCTGTCGGATCCAAAAGATATATCAGCCTTCTCACTCAAAAGGAAAAAAAAATGCCAACACTGTACTTTGTTTTAAAGTTCTCCACAGATGAAGAATTCATTATCCAAAGTACAGTTCTGTTATTGCAGTCTTTCTTATAGAATAAAGAATCTTTATCAAATGGCTAAGAAAGCTGCTGACAAGTGCAAGTACCTTGCAAAATATATTTAAGTCAAACATTCATGGAGAAAACTTGGGGGAGGGGTGGGAAAAAAAGGTTAAAAAAAAAAAAAAAGGAAGAAAAACCAGCAATATTCCATTCCCCACCTTGTCCTAGGAGTTCTCAGCAAACCAAGCCTTTTGATTCCAGTTGTGAAATGGTAAAACGCATATTAACACAACTACATGTTTGTAGATTTTTTTAAATTCCTAATTATACTAATTATTCTGACATGAAGGGAAATGATCTAACAAGTAAAGAGAAGAATGTGTGATTTCTTTATGCATAAACAGCAATGTTTAAATGACATAAAATATCCTTTTAAGCTTTCATTTTAAAAAATCTAACTAATCTATGCTTATCATAATATTTATGATTTTTTAAAAAACCAGAGAGGAAAAATTGCTATAATGTACTCTGTGTGACCTCTGCTTTCTACAGAGAATGAAAACAGCCTTTTGCTTTTCAATCCCCATCAAAGTGGAGTAAAAGGAGGGACAGCATTCCCTTGCTCACTGCCATTAATCATTGCTTTCTTCAACCAAGTGCGTATTAATTTCTGTCATCCCAAACATCATCGAGTATTGTTACAGCACAGTTCACTCCTCATTCACCACCAGTTGTTACCAGTTTCCCTACACTGAGCAGAGACAGGGTGAATCGTGTGGATTTCAGTGTTACAGGCCTTTATCCCTGGGGTGCTGACACCAATTAAGCCATTTCAAGAAGAAATGAGAACAGGCCCAACCCTTCCATGTAACAAGAGCTTGCACCTAGCATTGGCAGGTTGCCATTTTCTCTTGCTTCACACTACAGAAATACTCCTCCAAATCCTTTTGAATTATACAGCCTGTTTACATATAATCAACAATGGCATCCTTTCCTTAATTTTTTATGCCCAGTTTTAAAACCCAACACAAAACATATTTTTTATCATTAGAAAAGATAATTCCAAAAAATAAATAAAATTTTTTAAATTACAGAATCATTAAATTTGGAATTATATTACGTTCCCTTTCATTTTATAACAAATTCAAAAGAAATTTAATTTCAAATAAAAATTAGGAGTAAATCAAATTGATGCTTGTGTCATATATCAGACCAACTTGAGAGAAGATATTTTATTCCAATAGCTCCATTTTAGCTACATATATTTGGACTTCATACACATGAATAAGCAGAACATTTTTGGTATCAATGGAACAGTTTTTGTCTACTGAAAGGATGACTAATATTGGATTAGCACTAGATTTCTTTAGAGTTCTCTGGCCAAGCATTAAATATTATAGCTTGAAAAAGGTTATCTCCAAGTCAAAAAAAAAAAAAAAACTGTGACCCAAAGTGAATTTAATTAATACTATTTTTGCATCACTAAATATAGAGATCCATCAAACTCTCTCACAATACTGTTGATTTTTCTGACCGCTTTAGATCTAATCATTCTCCTTGTTTTAGACATTTACATCTGCTTTTAAGTTTTTATGGTTGCCTGTTGGCAGGCAGCAAAGTGGAGCTGTCGATGCTGCTGCAGAATAATGCAAGGTTTGTTATGAATTAAATATTAGAAACCTTAACGCAGCGGCCAATAAGAATTATTTGCCTTATTAAAGCAGCAGAAGACGCTGATTAAATTTTCATTGCATTGCAGTCTTTTTCCCATTTCTACTTTCAATTCATCATTCTAATGTATGAAAGCCTTGCCGAATAATGGCAGGGGGACTTAATTTCTGGAATGCAAATATAGCAAAGAAAATACCATAAATACCCTCCCAGAAAACATTAAACAGTCAGTTCTAATTAAGTGAATACTAACTAAGTAAATATTCTCTTAAAGGGAAAAAAATAACTCAAATGTCAAGAATTTTAAGAAGGAAGGCTTATTACCTATATTACAAATATATACTGATACACATTTATAGAAGGATGGTATTTATTTTAAAACTATACTTCTTGTGATCGCTAACTCTATGGAAGGTCTCAGAAGAGTCTAAAGAAAGGTTATGACCAATAAGGATTATACTCAGCTTTGAACAGTTTCATAAAATTTAGACAGCTTTTTGTATGAAAAGAATGACTTTTATAAAAGGGGACAAAAGAAAACTGAATGATCCATGCCAAGTAAAAGCTCAGCTAGTTCAATTTAGGAATGCTTATTCTTATATAGTTAGGAAATAAATTGTTATCTTCCTTCTATTTCCTCTCCCCAAAATCCCATAACATCTACTACAGTGCAGGTTGTTCATGTTTCTGCCTTAATGTGTATAAGAAAGAAAATGAACTTCAAGTATCCATTTTCCCTAGAGAAAATCTCTTCCCTGAAACTCTGCAACTAATGAAATGGGGAATCTATAAATAGCAACATCATTACCATGAGAGCCCTTGCTTTGTACCAGTCTCTGCATCTGACCCTCTTTATACTAATAACTACTATGCTTCAATACAATTCTTCTACAGGGTAATCAATATTAGTATAGTTTAAAATGTAATATAAATTTAAACAAAATCAAAAAATATTTACTTATTAAGTTCCCTAAAAACATAGTGCTACCTCATGTTCA